>NC_058369.1:56151796-56355146 GCF_018350175.1 Felis catus
AATTGTGATATGTTGTGTTTTCATTTTCATTTAATTCAGAGTATATTTGGGTTTCCTTTGTGATTTCTTCCTCTTTGACCCCTAGGTGATCTGGAAGTGACTGTTTAACTTCTAATTCTTTTAGATTTGTTAAGGTTTGTTTTACGGCTCAGAATATGCTCTTGGTTGGTGATTGATCTACATGCACTTCTATCTATCTACCTATCCCTCTATCTCTCCACTCAGTATTCACCTCCCCACTTAGCCTTTATGTCCGTGCAGTCATCTATCCATTGATTCACCTGTTCATTGATCACCCATTTATATAAATGTTTACTGAGGAATACATAAATATTTATAAAGGAGTGTATTCCTTTAGCATTTAAATACTTATTGAGCACCTGCTGTGTGCCAGCCATCACTCTAGGTTCTGAGACACAGCAGTGAACAGGACAGAAGCAGTCCCTCTTCTCATGAAAGCCGCACTCTGGGGAGAGATGGACAATAAACGTGTCATGAAATAAAATATATTCATAATTTAAAAATATGTTTCATAATATGCTTCATATTAAAATCATTATTCAAGACACATTCAAGATCAATAAAACAAATTCATTCATCAGGCATTTACTGAGGGCTTTTGCTGGGGCTAGGTGCTGGGTATATGGACCTCATGCCCCTCCCCCCTCTGTGGTCGTGCTGTTCCATTTGCTTCCATCTGTCTCATGCCACCACCCGTGATGCAGGAGGGGTGATCTGTCTACAGGTCTGTCTACCTGGATGGACTGTAAGCTCCCTGAGGGGCTTGATGCATCTCTGCTTAGTATAGTGCCTCACCCATGATAGATGCCCAATATGGGTTTGTGCGATGGATGTGGGGAGGGAGTGGTGAGTGGATATTCTGGTGCTGTTGGGCGGAGTGTTCTGTCAATATCAATAGGTCAAGTTAGTTGATAGTTTCCAGGTATTTCTACACCATTACTGATCCCCCCCCCCCCCGCTTGCTCTATCAATTACTGAAAGGATTATTGACATTTAACGATTGTGGATTTACCTATTTCTCCTTTCAGTCCTGTGAGTTTTGGGTTACTATGCTTTGAAGCTTAGGTAGGTGAGCACCCATTGGGCACTGTCATGTCTTCTTGGAGAATTGTCCCTTTAGTTACTGTGTATGTATATGTGTAATGATATTTTCGTGGAATATAGATCCTGGGTTCACAGTTTTGTCACTCCACTGTCCATCTGGATGGCATGATTTTCTTTCTCTTTTTTTCTGCTTTTTATTTATTTATTTTTTCAGTTTTGAAATTTTATTTTTATTTTCTGCCATTTTATTTAATTTATTATTTTTAATTTACATCCAAGTTACTTAGCATAGAGTGCAACAATGATTTCAGGAGTAGATTCCTTAATGCCCCTTACCCATTTAGCTCATCCCCCCTCCCACAACCCCTCCAGTTACCCTCTGTTTGTTCCCCATATGTAAGAGTCTCTTATGTTTTCTCCCCCTCCCTGTTTTTGTATTATTTTGGCTTCCCTTCCCTTATGTTCGTCTGTTTTGTATCTGAAAGTCCTCATATGAGTGAAGTCATAGGAATTTCTCCTTCTCTGACTAATTTCACTTAGCATAATACTCTCCAGTTCCATCCATGTAGTTGCAAATGGCAAGATTTCATTCTTTTTGATTGCTGAGTGATACTCCATTGTATTTATATACCACATCTTCTTTATCCATTCATCTGTCGATGGACATTTGGGCTCTTTCCATACTTTGGCTATTGTTGATAGTGCTGCTATAAACATGGGGGTGCATGTGTCCCTTCGAAACACTACACCTGTATCCCATGGATAAATGCCTAGTAGTGCAGTTGCTGGGTTGTAGGGTAGTTCTATTTTTAGTTTTTTGAGGAACCTCCATAATGTTTTCCAGAGTGGCTGCACCAGCTTGCATTCCCACCAACAGTGCAAAAGAGATCCTCTTTCTCCGCATCCTCGCCAACATCTGTTGTTGCCTGAATTGTTAATGTTAGCCGTTCTCACAGATGTGAGGTGTTCTCTCATTGTGGTTTTGATTTGTATTTCCCTGATGATGAGTGATGTTGAGCATTTTTTCATCTGTCGGTTGGCCATCTAGATGTCTTCTTTGGAGAACTGTCTATTCATGTCTTTTGCCCATTTCTTCACTGGATTGTTTGATTTTTGGGTGTTGAGTTGGATAAGTTCTTTATAGGTTTTAGATACTAACCCTTTATCTGATATGTCATTAGCAAATATCTTCTCCCATTCTGTTGGTTGCCTTTAAGTCTTGCTGATTGTTTCCTTCACTGTGCAGAAGCTTTTCCTTTTGATGAGGTCCCAGTAGTTCATTTTTGCTTTTTGTTTCCTTGCCTCCGGAGACGTGCTGAGTAAGAAGTTGCTGTGGCCAAGATCAAAGAGATTTTGCCTGCTTGCTCCTCTAGGATTTTGATGGCTTCCTGTCTTATGTTTAGGTCTTTCATCTATTTTGAGTTTAGTTTTGTTTATGCTGTAAGAAAGTGGTCCAGGTTCATTTTTCTGCATGTCGCTGTCCAGTTTTCCCAGCACCACTTGCTGAAGGGACCATCTTTATTCCATTGGATATTCTTTCCTGCTTTGTCAAAGATTAGTTGGCCATACATTTGTGGGTCCATTTCTGGGTTCTCTATTGTGTTCCATTGATCTGAGTGTCTGTTTTTGTGCCAGTTCCATACTGTCTTGATGATTACAGCTTTGTAATACAGTTTGAAATCCGGGATTGTGATGCCTCCCGCTTTGGTTTTCTTTTTCAAGATTGCTTTGGCTCTTCAGGGTCTTTTGTGGTTCCATACAAATTTTAGAATTGTTTGTTCTAGCTCTAGGAAGAATGCTGTTGTTATTTTGATAGGGATTCGCATTGACTATGTAGATTGATTTGGATAGTATTGACGTTTTAACAATATTTGTTCTTCCTATCCAGGACCATGGAATATTTTTCCATTTTTTTGTGTCTTCTTCAAATTTTTTCATAAACTTCCTATAGTTTTCAGTGTATAGATTTTTCACCTCTTTGGTTAGATTTATTCCTAGGTATTTTATGGTTTTTGGTACAGTTGTAAAATGGTATCGATTCCTTGATTTCTCTTTTGGGTTTTCCATATAGAGTATCATGTCATCTGCAAAGAGTGAAAGTTTGACCCCCTCCTGGCTGATTTGGATACCTTTTATTTCTTTGTGTGGTCTGATTGCTGAGGCTAAGACTCTCAACACTATGTTGAATAACAATGGTGAGAGTGGACATCCCTGCCGTGTTCTTGACCTTAGGGGGAAAGCTCTCAGTGTTTCCCCATTGAGGATGATATTAGCATTGGGTCTTTCATATATGGCTTTTATGATGTCAAGAGGTGATCCTTCTATCCCTACTTTCTTGAGGGTTTTTATCAAGAAAGGATGCTGTCAAATGCTTTCTCTGCATCTATTGAGAGGATCATGTGGTTCTTGTCCTTTCATTTATTGAGGTGATGAATCCTATCTATTGTTTGCAGATATTGAACCAGCCCTGCATCCCAGGTATAAATCCCACTTGGTCGTGGCAAATAATTTTTTTAATGTATTGTTGGGTCCTGTTGGCTAATACCTTGTTGAGGACTTTTGCATCCATGTTCAGCAGGGAAATTGGTCTATAGTTCTCCTTTTTAGTGGGGTCTCTGTCTGGTTTTGGAATCCAGGTAATGCTGGCTTCCTAGAAAGAGTTTGGAAGTTTTCCTTCCACTCCTATTTTTTGGAACAGCTTCAAGAGAATAGGTGCTAACTCTTCCTTAAATGTTTGGTAGAATTCCCCTGGAAAGCCATCTGGCCCTGGACTCTTGTTTTGGGGGAGATTTTTGATTACTAATTAGATTTCTTTACTGTTTATGGGTCTGTTCAAATTTTCCATTTCTTCCTGTTTCAGATTTGGTATTTATATGTTTCTGGGAATTTGTCCGTTTCTTCGAGAGTGCCCATTTTATTGGCATATAATTGTTCATAATAATCTCTTATTGTTTTTATTTCTGCTGTGTTGGTTGTGATCTCTCCTGTTTCATTCCTGATTTTATTTATTTGGGTCCTTTCCTTTTTCTTTTTGGTCAAACTGGCTAGTGGTTTATCAATTGTGTTAATGCTTTCAAAGAACCAACTTCTGGTTTCATTGATCTGTTCTACTGGTTTTGGTTTTTTGTTTGTTTTGTTTTTTGGTTTCAATAGCATTGATTTCTGCTCTAATCTTTATTATTTCCTGTCTTCTGCTGGTGTTGGGTTTTCTTTGCTGTCCTTTTTCCAGCTCTTTAAGGTGTAAGGTTAGGTTGTGTATCTGAGACCTTTCCTCTTTCTGTCAGAAGGCCTGGATTGCTATGTCCTTCCCTCTTATGACCACCTTTGCTGTGTCCAGAGGTTTTGGGCTGTGGTGTTATCATTTTCATTGGCTTCCATGTACTTTTAAATTTCCTCTTCAGCTTCTTGGTTGGCCCATTCATTCTTTAGTAGGATGTTCTTTAGTCTCCAAGTATTTGTTATCTTTCCACATTTTTTCTTGTGGTTGATTTTGAGTTTCCCAGCATTGTGGTCTGAAACTATCCATGTTATGATCTCGATCTTTTTGTTTCTTGAGGACTGATTTGTGTCCCAGTATGTGATCTATTCTGGAGCACGTTCTATGTGCACTGGAGAAGAATGTATATTCCATTGCTTTAGGATTAAAATAATTTTTAATGTTTATTTATTTTTGAGACAGAGAGAGACAGAGCATGAATGGGGGAGGATTAGAGAGAGAGGGAGACACAGAATCTGAAGCAGACTCCAGGCTTGAGCTGTCAGCACAGAGCCCGACGTGGGACTCGAACTCACAGACAGCAAGATCATGACCTGAGCTGAAGTCGGATGCGTAACTGACTGAGCCACCCAGGCACCCCGTGTTGCTTTAGGATTTAATTTTCTGAATGTATCTGTGAAGTCCATCTGGTCCAGTATGTCATTCAAAGCCATTGTTAACTCCTTGATTTTCTGTTTAGATGATCTGTCCATTGTTGTAAGTGGGGTGTTGAAGTCCCCTACTATGATGGTATTATTATCAATGAGTTTCTTTCTGTTTGTGATTAATTGACTTATATATTTGGGTTCCTACATTTGGAGCATAAATGTTTACAATTGTTGGGTCTTCTTGGTGGATAGACCCCTTAATTATGATATAAGGCCCTTCTTCATCTCTTATTACAGTCTTTATTTTAAAGTCAAGATGGTCTGATACAAATATGGGTATCCAGGTTTCTTTTGTTAGCCATTAGCATGATAGATGGTTCTCCATCCCCTTACTTTCAATCTGAAGGTGTCTTTAGGTATAAAGTGGGTCTCCTGTAAACAGCATATAGATGGATCTTTTTTTCTTATCCATTCTGTTACCCTATGTCTTTTTATTGGAGCTTTTAGTCCATTGACATTTAGAGTGAGTACTGAAAGATATGAATTTATTGCCATTATGTTTCTTGTAGAGTTGGAATTTCTGGTGGTGTTCTCTGTTCCTTTCTAGTCTTTGTTGCTTTTGGTCTTGTTTTTTTCCATCTTTTCTCCCTTCAGAGAGCAACCCCCCCCCCTTAAAATTTGTTGTAGGGCTTTTTTAGTGTTCACAAACTCCTTTAATTTTTGTTTGTCCGAGAAACTTTTAATCTCTCCTTCTATTTTGAATGACAGCCTTGCTGGATAAAGAATTCTTGGCTGCATATTTTTCCAATTCAGCACATTGAATATATTCTGCCACTCCTTTCTGGCCTGCCAGGTTTCTGTGGATAGGTCTGTTGCAAACCTGATCTGTCTTTTCTTGTAGGTTAAGGACTTTTTTTTCCCCTTGCTGTTTTCATGATTCTTTCCTTGCATGACTATTTTGTGAATTTGACTATGAGATGCTTTGTTGATGGCTGGTTTTTGTTTAATCTAATCAGATCCTCTGTGCTTCCTGGATTTTGATGTCTGTGTCTTCCCCAGGTTAGAGAACTTTTCTGCTATGATTTGCTCACTTAACCCTTCTACCGTCTTTTCTCTCTCTTCATCTTCTGGGACCCCTATGATTCTGATGTTGTTCCTTTTTAATGAGTCATTTATTTCTCTAATTCTTAAATTGTGTTATTTTGCCTTAGGCTCCCTCTTTTTTTCTGCTTCATTATTCTCCATAAGTTTTTCCTCCATATCATCCATCCTTGCCGCCATAGCATCCATTTGAGATTGCAGCTCAATTATAGCATTTTTAATTCATCCTGACTAGATTTAACTTCTGTTTTCTGTGCAGAAAGGGGTTCTAATGTATTTTCTACTCCAGGTAGTATTCTTATTATCGTGATTCTAAATTCTGGTTCAGACATCTTGGTTGGGTCTGTGTTGGTTAAGTCCCTGGCTGTCGTTTCTTCCTGCTCTTTCTTTTGGGATGAATTCCTTCATTTTGTCATTTTCAAGGAAGAAGAGGAATTAATCAGGTAAAAAAATTTTAAATTAAAAATTAAAAACAACACACACACACACAAAAGTGAAATAAATGATGCTATATCCTAGGTGTATTTTGGTCTGGGTGTTGAAAGGAGCTTGAGAGATTAAAGAAAAAAGGGGGAAAAAAGAAAAGAAAAGAAAAAAAAGGAAAACGTTGAAAATTTTAAAAAATGAATACATTGAAATAGAATGAAATTAAATGATGGAAGTAAAATAGAACATGAACAGTTTACCAAAAAAGTAAAAGTAGGACAATTTAAAGAAAAATATGTTTCATAAAAATTGAAAATAAAAATAATTTTTTTCTCTTTCTGTATTCAAGAAAAAGAAATGAAAAAGAAAAAAAATAAAATTGAATAGATGAACCAGCAAACAGCCTGAAATACGGTTGAAATTACATTGTTTTTCTCTAGAAGTCAAACTCTGAATCACTTTATAGTCCATAAACTAAGCAGGCCGAGAGACTTGTGGTGTTCCTGAAGGGCAAGGTTGGTCCAGTTGGCCGGGGCTTAGTGTAATGGCTTCATTCTTCACTAGATGGCGCTGCTTAGTTACTGGGGTGGATTGGTGTGGCGCTTGTAGGTGTGTATGCACATGCTCTGGAGGGGTGAAAATGGCGTCCTCGGCTACCCAGTCTCTATTATCCAAACTCTGCTCTCCCTGACCAGCAGTCGCACACCCGTCCTTCGTCTCCAGCTTCCATTCACTCCCTGCTTTTACACCGTCCTTGTCCAACCTGTCAGGTTGCCAGGCGGCCCCTCCCTCCTGAGTTTTATCTCAGATGTGGCTGTGTTTCCCGACCCCTCACTTCTGAGGGACTGCCGCTTTGACCCTCTGAGACCTTCTGCAGGATGGTCTCACCGAGCAATGGCCAGGTGTCTGCTGCACCCAGGAACATTTGCAGGACTGTGCTGTTACTGATGCCCAGAGACTGCAGCTGGGTGCCAGCCGCCCCAGAAAAAGTTCACGCGATCGGGTAGCAGCAGCTTTTCAGAGATTATGGAAAATCACAACACACATCTGGCACCAGGCGTCACCCTTGACAACCTTGTTCCAGCACCGACGAATGTGGTTATTCTCCAGGGTCTGCTGACATCTTTGCCTGTGGGGGTGCCACACTGCCTCTACCAGATGTCCTCCCAGCAGGGGAACCGCCTCTCCCCTGTGGCTCGAAGACCCTCCGGACTTTACTCTGCTCCTGGGGATTTGCCCTTCCCACCAGAGCACCGCCAGGTATTGAGCTGCAGAGTTTCAGACTCTGCGCTCCCCCTGTTTATAGAGTCTTAATGGAATTTAAACCCTCTCCTTTTTCCTTTCTCCCTTTTTAGTCAGTCCCTGTGGCTGTTTCCACTTTTCCACTTTCTCTCCAGCTGCTTTTGGCGGGGGGGGGGGTGCTTTTCCTGTATTCTCCCCCTCTCCCCATCTCCATCCTCTCTCCGCAAGCAAAAACAGCTCCCTGCCCTCCGCGGCTTTTTTCTCCCCCGTTTCACCTCTCTGTGTCATGTACCTGCTGAGTTCTGTGGTTCAAGTTGTGCAGATTGTTGTGTTAATCCTCAAATCAGTTTTCTAAGTGTGCAGGATGGTTTAGTGTTGATCTGGCTGTATTTCAAGTACCTGAGACGCAAAAAAAACCTTCCATGCTGTTCTGCCATCTTGGCTTCTCCTGGATTGCATGATTTTCTGATGAGAAACCTGCTGTGACTCTTTCTTATCGTTGGTCCTCTGTATTTATTGCAGTGTGTTTTTAACTCTGACGGCCGTTAGTATGTGTTCTATGTCTTTGTTTATCTTCTGGAAGTTGGAATACGATGTTCCAAGGTGTTTTTGTTTTTGTTTTGTATTTGTCTGCCAGTTGCTTTCTGAGCTTCTTGGCTCTGTGGTGTGGTGAACGTTATTCACTGTGGAAGTTTTTCAGCTAATATGTTTCCCAACACTTTAGGTAAATCAGAACTCACGTCCTCTCTGTTTTTGGAGGTGCCTACCTTGTCTTGGATTTTGAGTTTACTGAGTTCCTACTGCCTGGGCTCTCTGATGAGTTGAGGAAAAGTTGTGGATTCAGATATCCCCTCGCTTTCCATCATTGTCTTTTTAGGGTGAGAGCTCTTTCTAGCACTCTACATTGTAAGTAGAAGCCAGAAGTTCTGGTTTGTCTTTTCTTAACTTTGTTTTTGTAAAGATGCTTTACTCTATGTCATCTTCCAGAAATTTCTTTCCTTGGCCATGATAAAGTAACGGAGCTACATCCAGGTTATTGCACGTAGCTATTGTCAGTTTACTTTCACTGCTGCAGAATACATTGCCGTGGTTTATCAATTTTCCTCCTGATAGGCACTGAGTTGTTTCCATCTCAAAGCTCTTTTGAATGACATCTCTGTCAGCATTTTCGTGTAGCCCTCCTGGTGCACTCGAGCATACATTCACTTCGAGCATGTTCCTGGGAGTGGAATTAGTCATAAGACAGGAGATTTTTCAACTTAAACCCAGCCACCAGTGGTGATAAGAGCCCCTGCCAACCAGATAAGAGCCCCTGTCTGGTCAGATGCCTTATTTTCCCAGTCTAATGGGTCCCAAACAGCATCTCATGATGTCTTAATGTAAGTGACTCTGATGGCTGGGGCGGGGGGGGGGAGTGGGTGGGACATCTCCTTGTGTGTTTGCTGACCATTTGTTCTCACCCTGGGATTATGGATCTTCTGTGCTCCACATCAGAAAGCCCAGACCTCTGCCTCAAAGGTCTATCCCCCTGGCACCCATGTGGATAACTACTTACCTCCATTAGAATTTTCTGTAAGTGCCAACTTCTGAAAATCATCTTTTGGGGCTCAACCCAAATCCTCAGAATCCTCTCTACTGCACCACCCTGCTTCACTTCATAGTACTTACCAGCATCTGAAAGGACCATTTGTGTATCTGTCTGCATGTTGACTTTGATGCCCAGGATGCAAATTCCCCAAGGGCAGAGACCAGGTGAGCTGTCTGGCACCAGCATCTGGCACATGGTAGGCACTCGGATATTTGTTGATAGGAAGAAATGAATGAATGCATGCATTCGTCAGAGAGAGAGAGAGAGAGAGAGAGAGAGAGAGAGAGAGAGAGAAAGAGAGAGAGAGAGAAAGAGACTGACCAGGAGTCAGGGAGCCTGGGGAATCTCAGATCTCTGGCATCCGATGTCTGCTCCCAGGGCCTCGTGACCCACGTAGAGTGTGTGTGACCATGCAGACATTTCGGTGCCATCCAAGTGGTGGTGGTTTCCTCCCCCCAGCCCCAGCCCTCAGAGAACACAGGCTGCCACTTGTCACGTGGTAAGGGTTGTGTCTGTCCCTTCTGGCATCAGCTGGCCAGGTTTGTGCAGGAGCGGCTGTGCAGGATGAGGCCCCTGCCTTCTCCGGATGGGAGGCCCGGTGGCCAACAGCATGGCCAGTTTTGTGGTTGGTCGTGAGGACTGCAGAGTGACCGACAACATGACCGGCAGTGTGGTTGGCCGTGCACACCGACAGCTGCTCGACCAGCAGCAGGGCCGGCAGGGGACTCGCATGGCACACGCAGGGCGGGCGCCGCCTGGTTTGGCATCTTTCTCTGTTCAAAGGTTGTCGGCAAGATGCCTCTGTCACCTCACCCAGGGGCCACAGGAATAGACTCAGAATAGAGACCCGACAGCTTCCTGAGGTGGGGCGGGAGTATGTGGGGGTGAGGGGCCCGCGTGGGTGTATTCTGCAGTCCTAACCGCCTGGCTTGCTTCTGGCATTTCAGGGTTAATGTCCTCAGAGGAGACGAAGCTGTTTATGTCCCGAGCCCTCAGGTTCATGGGAGGAAGGGCCCCACTTCTGGTGTTATTCCTGGCCCTGCTCTGCACAGTTCCCGGCCTATCTCATCTCTGCCATTATGAATTCTTGGGGGGACTTCTGTTTTTCCCTCTGATCAGCACCAAGCTAAAGACAGAAAAGCCAGCTTCCTCGCTGCTGGCTTGCTTTGCACCCCTGCAGGTATAGCACTCAGGGTCTCAGCTGAGCGAGCCCTCCTATTCCAGCGCCCTCCTTGGTGGGGGCCATACTTTCAATCCTGTTGCTTTTAACAACATTATTGAGATATGATTCACAAACCATAAAATTCATCCATTTAAAGTGTACAATTTAGGGTCTCCTGGGTGGCTCAGTCAGTTAAGCATCCAACTCTTGACCTCGGCTCAGGTCATGATCTCACGGTTTGTAGGATCGATCCCCATGGGGGGGGCTCTGTGCTGACAGCATGGAGCCTGCTTGGGATTCTCTCTCTCCCTCTCTCTCTGCCCCTCCTCTGCTCACGCTTGTGCTCTCTCTCAAAATAAGTAAACTGAAAAAAAGTGTACAATTTCATGGTTTTCCATGTATTTGCAGAGTTGTGCAGCCATCCCCCACTACCTAATTCCAGAATGTTTTCATCACCCCCAAAAGAAACTCCATACCCATTAATTAGCATTCACTCTCCATTCCACCTTTCCCCAGATCCTGGCAACCCCTAATCTACATTTCGTGTCTGTAGATTTGCCTGTTCTGAGTGTGCAATTAAAAAAAAATGCTTTTTTAATGCTTATTCATTTTTTGAGAGATGGAGAGAGACAGAGCATGAGTGGGGGAGGGGCAGAGAGAGAGGGAGACGCAGAATCCAAAGGAGGCTCCAGGCTCTGAGCTGTCAGCACAGAGCCCAACGCAGGGCTCGAACTCACAAACCGTGAGATCATGACCTGAGCCAAAGTCAGATGCTTAACTGACTGAGCCACCCGGGTGCCCTGCTGAGTGTGCAGTTTAAATGGAATCCTACAATATGTGGTCCTTTGTGTCTGGCTTCTTCCCTTAGCACGATGCTTGCAAGGTTCATCCACACCGTAGCATGTCAGCGCTTCTTTCCTTTTTATGGCCAAATAATATTCCATTGTGTGGATGGACCATATTTTCTTTATTCATCAGTTGATTTGGTTTTGTTTCAACTATGTCCTTAATTTTGAGATAACTCAATGATGCATTTAAAAATAAATGTATAGGGGCGCCTGGGTGGCACAGTCGGTTAAGCGTCCGACTTCAGCCAGGTCACGATCTCTCGGTCCGGGAGTTCGAGCCCCGCGTCAGGCTCTGGGCTGATGGCTCAGAGCCTGGAGCCTGTTTCCGATTCTGTGTCTCCCTCTCTCTCTGCCCCTCCCCTGTTCATGCTCTGTCTCTCTCTGTCCCAAAAATAAATAAACGTTGAAAAAAATTAAAAAAAATAAATAAAAATAAATGTATATACTTTCACTGTTTCAGGCAGGGAGATGGCTGTTTGACATAGTTCTCCCCTTGCTTCCTGGCACTTCAGGACATCAGAGGGTCCCACACAGCTCCTCTGGGAGGTGTACCCTGCCCCGCGGGCCCCATCCTGGGGCCTGGTGCTTGTTTGGGGCTTGCTTCAGTAATGAGAACTTGAAAGCTGTATTTAGCATATTTCTTTCCTGCTGCTTTGCGGGCTGATCAGAGAGCCCGTTAAAGGTTTTCAGCTACCCTAGTTGATCTCACAAAATGGCATTGAGTGGAGGGGGCTGGGGCTCAGGCTGGGGCTGGAGGTGGGTGCAAGAAAGGGGCTCCCGTAGGGATCTGGAGTGTCAGAGGGGAAGGGGCTGTATTTTGTCTATTGCTCCATTGCAAATTACCTAAACCAAGAGGCTTAGAACCTTAGTATTTACTATGTTCCCAGTGTCTGGGGTGGCTCGGGTGAGAGTCCACCCGGACCACAGTTCAGTCGATGGCTGGGGCTGCATCATCTGAACGCTCGCCTAGGGCTGGAGGACCCACCTCTAAGCTGGGTCACCCATGTGGTGTGGGCAGGCCTCGGTCCTCCCCATGCTGGCCTCTCCAGAGGCTGCCTAAGGGTCCTCACAGGGCGTCTGGCTTTCCCTGAGTGAGCAAGGAGGGACAGCAACGTCTGTCACACTGGGAACCACCCTCCATCACTTTTCTGCCACATTCTATTCATTCGAAAAAAGTCACTGAGTCCAGCCTATGTGGAGGGCGGATTCAGAGCTGCCTTTTAAACAAGGGAGTATCAAACATTTTGTGGGCGTGTTTTAAAACCACCCCAGGGTCTCAGACCACTTGTTGGCTAATCTCCATGTTTGGCAGCTAGAGGAAGGGACTTGCGCAAGGTCACATGGAGAGTGAGGGCAGAGGTGGACTAGAACCTAGCGATCAAACCCCTTGGCCCATAGCATGCAGTAACAATTCTAATAATAGCTAATTGGACATCTGCTGTATTCCAGACAGTTGATACATATTAACTCACTTTAATTTCTGTAATAACCCAGAGAGAGGGTACATTTTCCAAATGAGGAAATGGAAGCACAGAGAGGTTAAGTACCTTGCCCAAAGTCACACAGCTGGTAAGTGGCAGAGCCAGGATTCTGGCCAGCTCTTGGGGCCTCGCAGGTGGTTGGGGAGAATGCGTCGCATGCAGGCAGACTGAGACCACCCAGGGGTCCGTGTAGTGAGAGGGGGAGGTCAGGGAATGCCTCACTGAGAAGGGGAAATTTGAGCAAAGACTTGAAAGACAGACATGAGGGAACTGTGTGGTCATTGGGAAGAGCGTCCTAGGAGGAGGGACAAGAATAAGGGCAGATGGGGAGGCCAGCCAGCTGGAGTGGGTGGGTGGCCAGCGGGCAGGAAATGAGGTCGGCCCCATCATTAAGGCCGGGGAGGTCCTGGCTTCGCCTCAGGGGTGGCCATGGCAGGAGTGGAGATGAGGGATATAGCCCGATGTGGTCTGAGCAGGGTCCGTCTGGCAGCACGCGGGGAACAGACTCCACGGTGAGGGCAGAGCAGGGGGCTGCAACCTTGACAGGGAGGACTGGCGGTGGTTTGGCCCGGAGCCCTGGGTGGAGAGGTGGCGAAGGAGCACATTCTGGGCAATTCTAAGGGTGGAGCCCCCAGGCCTGGCGGTGGATGAGATGAGGGTGCGCGAGATGAGGAGGGACACAGACTGGCCCAGGTGTTTGGCCTGAGCCCCTGGAGAGGTGAATGGGCCCCGGCTGAGATGGGAAAGCCTAGAGGGAGGCTGCGGGTCCAGCCGCAGCCGAGTGTTTGCCATGTCCGTCAGACATCCACGGGGACATGCCAGGGCCAGTTGGATATGCCGGTCCCCGCTGGGGGAGAGCTTGGGGCTGACCATGTATGGTTGGTTTTCAGCCCACGTTGATTCTCTCTGGAGGTTGAAACCCTCTTGTTGAAATAGGAGGCAGGACCTTCCTGGCGTTGCGCAGGGGCGAGGCGTCTGCTGCTGACAGCATAAGACTTCTGAGATTGTCCTCAGAGACCTCAGGAGTGCCTCAAGGGCTGGCTCCAGCCCACAGGACAACCCGCAAGCCCCCTCATTCCAGGAGCTTTTCCCTCCTCTGCCAGCAGGAGGCCCCTCCTGGGCGGCTGGGCCAGGCTGCTCTGGGTCCCCAGGGCCTAACACACAGGGACTGACGTGGGGGCCTGTGTGGCACCAGGGCGGGGGAGGAGGGGCTACAGGTGCCCGTAGGCCGGGAGGGTCGGAGGCACCCTGGGGCCTGCCTCTGTCCAGGGGCCGGGTCTCTTAAGTGAGTGTCAGCAGCTCAGCCATGCCAGTGGGAGGGGACCCTGAGCCAAGGTGTCTGCCCCTCTTCCTCATACACAGCGTGGCTAAGGCACATTAAAAATTCCCAACAAGGTGCCCCGTCAAAGAGAGTATTGGATTTTGTTTCAAGGTGACTGACCTAGCCAGAGCGGTTACGGAAGTCGAATCCTAAAGTCCTGGGAAGGTTCCCCAATTTTGTTAACACTAGATAATTCCTTCCAGACTCTTCTTAGGGGAAAAAATCAAAATGCCAGCCATTGGGTTAAAACTGGCCTTTCAAGGAAATCATTGGAGAGTGGGGTTTTTGTTGTTGTTGTTGTTGTTGTTGTTGTTGTTTGGGTTTTTTGCCCTTCTTCCTGAAAATGCATGCGAGGCTTCCTCCAAGGGCGGTCTCTGCCTGCCGTGCAGTGGGAAGATCACAGAGAGTCTTTGGGGTCAGAGAGAACCTGAGAGAGGGGCATTTATCACTCACTCCCAGGTCTCAGATGGGCAGACTGAGGCCCGGCATGCTGAGGAATTCCCCAGAGACACAGAGCACACTGTCCTGCCTGTCCACTGGCCCCAGAGCCGACCATGGAGCATGGAGCCAGTGCCACTGCGTACCTGCGGTGACCCTGGCAGGCCACTGTGCCTCTGTGCAAAGGGGACAGTGGCAGTCCCCGCCCTGCAGAGTTACTGTGTGAGGACAGAATGCTGTGATAGAGACACATTCCTCAGAACGTGCCAGGCCCCTTACCTGCCCTCCGGGAGGGCTTGTCATCCTGCTGTTCGTTATTTTCATCCCCATCGTGTCTGCTTTGTACACCACTACCAGATGGCTCACGTGCTTTCTCTGGAACCCCATTTTTATCCTGTTACTCCTCTGCTCCAGATCCTGCTGTAGCTCCCTATTGCCCGTTCTTTTTCAGTGCTCTAAGTCACACCATTGCTGTTCTCACCCCTCTCCTTCACTCAACAACGGTTTGGGGAAGACAGGCCTCCTGTGCGAGGCCCTACACCAGCCCCTCCTGGTGGCGGTTGCAGTCGCTCCCCAGCTGTCGCCCTCCCCGACCCACCTTGGCAGGCTGGAGGCTGAGACCTTTGCTGGCCTTGGAAGACCCAGCCAAGGAAGGAAGGAAGAAGAAAGTGTCAGTTTCCCGCCCCCCCCCCCCAAATGTAATTTGGATAGCAGGGTTGTGTGGTTGTGTGTCCTACCCGCCGATGGCCTGTGCGTGAGTGAATGTAGACAATGTCCCAGCCTACAGACATCCGGGCTGGGGCCTGCATATCCCACCCTGGGTTCTGGAGAGGTGAAGACATGTTTTGGGCTCTCTCCAGTAGCTGGTTGCCCTCGGGTCTCTTCTCAGAAACCCCTCCCTTATCCTTCGGCCTGGGATGCTCGACCCCACCGTTACCCCCTTCAGGAGCCTCCCACACGCGTGACCCTGAGCAGGTGGCTCTCTGCTGAGCTCTGTTGGAATGTCTCCTGTGAAATGATGCACCTGCAAGCGGAAACATGTGTGACGTGGGCTTATTTTCCCCACGGACCGCAGTCTGTGCTCCTTCGACCGGCCCTAGCCAGCGAGGAGGAGCTTCTGCCCTTTGTTTAACAGGAACAGCCAGATCTTAGCATCCTGGCACCTCCTGGGGGCCGAGACCCCTCATCTGTTCTGCACGCCCTGTGCACCCACACTGACTCTTGAGTCCCTTCCAGGGACAGGGAGCTCTGTTTTTCAGGCACAACCATTCCATCTAGAGATACCTGTAGGTGTTTTGACAGTTTTTGTGAGCCACAATTTCTGTTTCCCCTGGTGCTGACGTTGCTACCCTTGGGGGGCCTGACTCTACCTGCTCCCCTGCCCCGGGACAGCGCCCCTGGGCACTCCTCACTGGCTGGGGCTCTCCACTGGGCACACTCTGGTCTCCCGCTCCCTCCCAGCATCACCATCTGAGACCTGACCAGTCTCATTGCTCGGGCAGGTGAGATAGTTTGGGCTGGGCTCATTTTGGTGGCTGAGAAAATGTGTTAGGGAAACAGAGCCTCCAGAACCTCATTGACAAGAACCTGTCCCTGGTGCTTTACTTGATGACTACCCAGCAGGGGGTTTCGGGTGGAGAAGCCCCTGGATGCCCTGGAGGCCTGGTATGAGAGGATTAAATCAGCACCACTGAAAATATAGCACTTGCTCAAGGTCTGATAGAGCCTGTTTGGATACGTCATTCTCATTCTAAATCCATCCTCCTTTCTGAAAAATCATCTTGTCCAAAAGAGTTTCTAATTCTCACCCAGGAGACCACAGAAGCGTTTAAAGCGGGCAGGCAGCTTCGACTGGACCGTTTCTAAGGTTCCAGCTCCCTGCCTTCCGCCTGACCCAGGCTGCATGGATTGTTCTCGCCCACAGGTACCTTTTACAGTTGGCCATTTACAGAAGGAAACCTCTGGGCTCCTTACTGCTGCCCCGAGTGCCGGCTGCCTCCACAGTGGCTTCCGGGCACCACGCGTCTGTCTGCGGCCCCTATGCCACGGCCTGGTGGCGGTGGGAAATGGAACAGCCCTTCTCTGCTGGTGGCGTCCCGATTCACAGTGCTCAGGGTGCCCTCTCCTCTCACGGGGAGAGGGAAACTCCTTGGAGATTTTTTAAGTTTTTTTTTTTTTAAGTTTATTTATTTTGAGAGACAGAGCACAAGCAGGGGAGGGGCTGAGAGAGGGAGAGACAGAATCCCAAGCAGACTCTGCACCATCAGCACAGAGCCCGATGCGGGGCTTGAACTCACAAACTGTGAGATCATGACCTGAGCCGAGATCAAGAGTCGGACACTTAACCGACTGTGCCACCGAGGCGCCCCTTTGGAGATTCTTAAAAAGGGCAGTAGATGCCAGCTGGACTCATTAAACCACTCGCCATGATGTGAGGGGAGGGAACAGGGCGGCCATTCACGCATCCACCTGCTTCTTCGTTCAGAAACATTTTACCACTTGCCTTGTGGGAAACCCAGGAACAGAGAGCTGTTTATTTTTTGTTTATAGCTGTCGTATTCCCAAAACACCTTTGCTCATTCCTTCCATGGTTTCTCATATCTCCATTTTGCAGGTGGGTAGCTCGAGGCCCAGAGTGAGTAGGATTTGCCTTAGTGGCACACAGCAGGGAGGGCGGATGGGCTCTAAGACTCCTGTCCAGAGTCAGGTCTGTGTGTCCACACCCAGCACCCGTGCTGCCTGCGGGGTCCCTGCGGAGTGAGGACCAGGCCTAGCCAAGGGGTCCCCAGCAGATGTGAAGCAATGCTCCTACCTCAGTTTCCCCGAGCGTAGTGAGTAGCACTGCCCATTGAGGTGTTGGCTTCTGCTTTTCAGGTGTCTGCTATTATTAGGAACTCTGAAGTCTGGCTCTGAACTCCAACAGATGCCCATAGTCCTTCCTGGTTCCCTCTTGCCTTCTGCTGGCGTTCCTCCTGGTGGCCCTGCCTCCTGCCCTGCCACTTTCCACCCTCTGCAGTGCCTCCCACGGTCCAGGCTCGCTCTGCCATATCCCCACCCTTCCTGTGCTTCCCCAGGAACCAGGCCTGTTGAGCCACCAGCATCCCTTCACCCCGTTGCTTCACGAATGGTATCCCCTCAGCCTGACGCAGCCTTCCTCCTATGGGAACACATTATTCATGGAGAACTGCCCCCTGAACACGTTTGCCCCACGTCTGCTGGGCACCAGTGCAACAGGGGCAAGCACCGGGATTTACCCCAGGCCTCATTGCTAAGTAAGCTGGGAGCCAGAGGGCTAACAAGCATTATTTAGGCCAAGCAAGGGGTAACAGTCATGGAGGAACCACCTGTGCAAAGGCCCTGAGGTGGTCAGCGTGAGGCACTCTCATCCATCCCTCTGAGTTCGAGATGCAGACAGTGGCCATCCTACCAAACCCTGCCCTTTCCTACCCCAACATCCTTCCTGGGCTGACTTTATAGTTGAGGACCTGGAGTCTGTATCCTGCTCTGTCACTGCTTATAGCTGCATGACCTGGGGCAGTGGCTTCCCCTCATGATGCCTCAGTTCCCTTCTCTGTGAAATGGGAGAGAGGCCGTGAGAGTAGTAGGCTTTGGGAAAGTCTAGATGAGTATGTATAACGTACCCCAAATGGTACTGTGCTCCGTAATCAATGTGCACTGCTATTTTCTATCATTATGATCATTACCACCCATTTTGTTCGAAGCCGATAAGACTTTTGGAGGCAATGCGGGCCAGTGGATAGGGTCACAGACTTTGCCATTAAATTCGGGAGTCAAGTGTCAGCTCCTCCACTCGCCTGCTGTGTGACCTTGGGGGAGTCACTCAACCTCTCTGAGCTGCACTTCCCTCCTCCATAGCATGGGGAGGGTGATTCTAAGAGAGCCTCCCAATATGCGCTGGCACACATTGGCATATGCACAGATCGGGTACCTGAAACCACTCTCCTTGGTTAGGCCAGGGGAGTGCAGTAGACAGGGACGGAAGGGAGAGAGTGGGGGCACGGGGGACACTGTGGACGTGCTCTTACACACCTCTGGATGATTCGGTTCGCTCCAACGAGCATGTGTTCCTTTTGCAATTAAAACAAAGAAGCCCCAGAGAGCGGAAAAGTTAAATGAAGTCAAGGCACCGCCTGTCTCCTGGGACATCACGAGGTTTAAATGAGTCAGTACGTGTATAATGATTGGAATGGGGCCTGGTTTGTGGTACAAGCTGAGTGAATGTTAGTTGTCATAATAAGAGTAATAATAATAATATAAAATAGAATAAAAAGCAATAATTATTATCATTGGAACTATTACTTTTCAAGCAGTTCTGCAGCATGATACCATGAACATCAGTCATGTAACTTCAGGAGAAGCGGGGGTCCCCTTTTGTACTGGGAGTGTGGGGTGCTGAGAATCACATTCTAGGGAGGAAGGTGAGAAGCCCTAAGGTGGTTCTGGGCAGGGTGCCAGCCCCCCCCCCCCGCCTTTACCCCTGGGCAGCCCCCTCTCTCTGGTCTAGCGCTGCCAGCTCTGGGGGCCCCTGAGCACAGGGGTGGGAGGGCAGGTGTGTCCCTTCAGTCTTAAGACTGGGATGCCCTTGAAAGTCTGAGAAGGCTTGAGGGGCAGGGAGGGGACGTCTGGGCAGAAACCGAGTCTGGGCCAAGCAAGTGTGACTGACATCAGCCTTCGTCCAGCCCTGACAGGTTAGAAGGCATGGGAAAGAGGTCCCTGAGATGGCCCAAGGGATGGGGGTTGTGGACTCCCAACAACTGGCCCAGGGAGAAGCAGGAGGATTTGGTTTTATTTTTAAAATGATGAAGACGTTAAAAGAGTCCTGTAAGCATTTCGCAGAATGGGTCTCTGTAGATGTCATTTACATAACAAGTGTCTAAATCATCAGTAATGGGGAGGAAACTGCAGATAAGGAGAGCAGAGATGTTCTGGCAGCAGAGGCTTTGAGTAGCTATTTCAAGTCTGTGACAACGCCCTGTGGGTTTGGGGTTCTTGAAAGATGGGGAGAAAGGAGTGGGAAAACAGCCTCGGGTGTGGCTGGGGATTGGGGCTGATCCATGCCTTGTGGGCCTAGAGCATAGAACTTATATATTTTGGGGTGGCACTTTTTAAGAAAAAGAACCCAGAATTACGTGTCAGATCTAAGAAAGGGTCACACAAGTGAGGGCCCTGCGGCTTCAGCCTCCGTGGCTCCTGAGGAAACCTGCCTCTGGTGATGCGTCAAACCCAGGGTTGTAGTAGGAAGACCTTTGTCCGCAGGTCTGCTGTGCCTCAGTAGCCCGTGTGACCTTGACCCAGCCACCTGTCCCTCTGTGGATCCCAGGAGATGATGCATTTGAAGGCCCTGTTCATGCATAAGAAAGAGAGGGCAGCAACACCAAGGATTTCCTCCTTGGGGAGAGATCAACAGCACGAGGCTTTTTAAAGGCTCCAAATAGGCTGCTGTACCATATTTAAATGCTGTTTTGATTCATGTACCCATTAAGCTACTTTATAGCTGACTGATGCCTTATTTTTATTCTTGTTTCAAAGCTAATTGCGTATCATACAGAGATGCCAACAATGTGGTAAAGCCTCCTATTCAGCTAGAGCAGACCTTCCTCTGTTGACTGTAGGTCCTCCCAGCCCCCTGCCATGACCCGCACTATTGTGGTCTGAACTGTGAGCATGATGTGTGCATGCACACTCTTGGGGGTTCTCTTTCTGGAGTCCTCTTCCCTCCATAGTTTATGCTGAACACACTGACATGCACGAACATCAGTGCTCAAGCTCGTGTGTTGCTTTGCTGGCTTTGGTCCCAGCTCCCTGTAGTCCACTCCCATCCAAGTCAAAACAGCATCGGGTCCGGTTTTACCCAGCGACTCACGTTGTGTCATCAGGAGTTACCTTCGCCCTCTGCTTTCCATGTTGGCCTCACTGTCTAGTCAGTTTGTTGCGGGTGGTAGCCCCAACAGCTCCCCAAGGGAAGAGAGGTTCTCGTTCACAAAAGTTCTGTGGCAAGTCCTGGCATGGGTTTGCTGGGCCCAGGTCACATGTCCAGCCTTGGATCTGTTACTAAAACAAAAGGCATGAAATCCACTGATTGGCCAGATCTAGGTTATGTGCCCACCTTTTGATTCTGTAGAGAGTTAACATCCCCCAAATTATATAGACTAGGAAAAACTGATGGGGCAAGGTCTTCAAAGGAAAAAGGATGTATTATTGGTATAAGATGAGGAAGTAAAGGGCAGGCAGGAAACATAGTCACAGATGTCTACGGTCCCATCCGGGACAGTGGAGCATCCTAGGATCTTAAGGGATAAGTGCACCCCACAACTGGTGGAAAACCCAACTCAAAACCCCTAAGAACTGCACGTAACACCAGGTGTCATGGAGCCTGGACTTAAGAACCAAATGGAGACAAGAAGAATTGGAAACAAGCACAGGCTTTCCTGCTGGGGCTGCTGGCCTTGGGGGCTTGGGGATGGATATGGCACAGGTGCCCAGAGGCTGTATCAGTAGGGAACCTGGACACTGATGGCAAACAGCATGAGGATGAGAACCTCTGGAGGGATTCTCCTCGGAGTTTGTTAGAAATCTTTTTTTTTTTTTTTTTTTTTTGAGAGAGAGATTGATTGTGAGCGGGAGAAGGGCAGAGGGAGAGGGAGAGAGAAAAATCTTAAACATGGAGCCTGACACAGGGCTTGATCTCACAATTGGGAGATTATGACCTGAGCTGAAATCGAGGGATGGACACTAACCGACTGAGCCACCCAGGCGCCCCAGAAACATAGCATCTTGAGCCCCACTCCAGACCTCCTCCATCAGAATTTGAATTTTAATCAGGTGCCCAGTTGATTTATGTGCACTGCTAAAGACTCATCTCTCGTCTCTTAGCCCTCACATTCAGGGGTGGTGGGACCTATGTTAGGTCTTTAATTCAGACTTTCTGGAAGACAGTGTGGTTGTGTGTATGAAGGAGCCTTAAAAATATTCATGCTTTTTGATGGAGCTGCTATTTCTACTTCTGAGACTGTTGCTTAGCAAAGTCACAAGAGGCAGGGACAAAGAATATTATGCACAAAGATGTCAATTGCAGTATTATTTATACTCAGAAACTACTATGTATTCACAAATAGGAAAGGGCAAAGTCAAGTATGACACATTGAACATTGACTGCTGTGTTACCATTTGAAATGTTGCTTTAAAAAACAATTTTGGGGGGAATAAGCAGGGAATATAGTGATAAACCGGATAGACACAGTGCCTGGCCTCGTGGAGCTGACATTCTACTGGGCAAGACAGACAGTAAGCAAGTGGACAAATGAGACAATTTCAGACTGTGACCGGTACAACAAAGAAAGAATGGGGTTATGTGGTAGAGAATCCTGGGTGGGTTGGGAAGGACTGTTCAGATGCGGCAAATAGGGAAAGCTTGTCCTAGGAGCTGTCATTTAAAGTGAAATCCAAAAGATGAGAGGGATCCAGCAAAACAAACAGGTAGGAAAAGATCATCCAGGCAGAAGGAATGGGAATTACCAGCATGCTGGAGGTGGGGAGATTGGCTGTTTGGGAGATGTGTGGCTGGAGCAGGGTGAGCCAGGAGGAAGCTGGATGCTGAGGAAGCTGGAGAAACGAGAAGTCCCAGACTCCTCCAGCCTTGTAGGCTGTGGGTAGAGTATGTCTTTTGTTCTTAAAGTGTTATAACAGCGAATGGAGAAGGAAAATGATATCAGTAAGAAGGCAGAATAGAAGGTCCTAGCATATCTCCCCCCACAGAAACACTGACTTGCCAATCACCTACATACAAAATACCTTTTTGAGAGCTCTGGAGTTCAGTTGAAGGTATCAGCACCCCAGTGGACCACAAAATCCAGCATCAGTCAAACTGAAAAGGGTAAAAGGAGCAGTTGCACTTTGCATGCACCATCCCTACCCCCGACCAACAAAACTCAGAGCCAAGAGAGATCCCCGTAGTCCATGACTTCTCCCTCAGGAGAAAGAACAAGAGAGGGTCCAGCTTCCTGACCTTTGGGGGCAACGCCCAAAAGCCCTGCTTACCTTGGCACATTAGAGCACTGAGGAAATTGGTATGGCTTGGATCATCGGAGAGCAGCTGAGAACAAAGTAAAGGGCGGACGCTTATAGCAACTAGCATGTATATCCCCAAACCACAACCCCCCACAGATGGGGCTCCACACATCCCCACACATGGCATGCAGATCTCAGCATCTAGGAAGGATCTCGGCAATAGCCTTGATTCTGCAGGATTGGGAGAAGGTGCACAACTCTGAAACTGTTTCCTCAGGAGGGATGGAGAGAAGTGGAACTTTTACCCATTGTCCTGGCATATTGATGCATTACCCTATGGAAAGGGGGTGGTTAACTCTTGGCACTCAACATGGCTGTGTAGGGTAGGGAGAGGGCACAAAATCCTAAGGCATGCTTTACAGAGGGGAGGGGAGGGGAGGAAGTGGAACCTGCACCCAGTGCCCTGGCATATTAGGGCAATGCCCTAGGGGAAAGCAATGGGTAACTCTCAGCACCTGGCATGGCTCTGTGGGATTTAGAGAAGGCACACAATCCTAAGATTACCTCCCCAGAATGTAGTGGAAGTGGAGTGGTCCATAGAAAAGGTTTGAGAGATCTCCAGAATCTTTAGGCAGGCTGTCTGATGAAGGTCTTTTCTTCCCAAATCCTGTCCATAAATACTGGAAGAGGTGGCTACTTCTTTATATGTGCAGACACCACCACAGGCTGTAAAGATCATGAAGAATCAGGGAAACATAACATCACCAAAGGAACAAAACAAGACTCCATTAACTGACCCCAAAGAAGTGGAGATCTATGAATTGCCTTACAAAGAATTATAAATTGTCGTTTTAAAAATCTCATTGAACTATGAGAGAGCACAGATAGACAACAAAAGGTAGAAAAACAATCTATTATCAAAATGAGAAGTTCAACAAAGAGAAACCATAAAAAAGAACCAAAACAAATTCTGGAGTTAAAGCACACAATGCCTGAATTGAAAAAGTCAGTACAGTAGCAGACTTGATCAAGTAGAAGCAAGAATCAGTGAACTTGAGGAGAGGATATTTGAAACTGTCTACTCAGAGGAGCAAAAAGAAAGAGGAATAAGAAAGAGCTAAGAAAGCCTACAGGATTTATGGGGCACCATCAAGAAAACCAATATAAAATAATGGGTGCTCCAGAAGAAGAAGAGAAGGAGAAGGTGGCAGAAAGCTTATTTAAAGAAGTAATGGCTGAAAACTCCCCAAATCTAGGAAGAGAGATGGACAACCAGATTCATGAAGCCCAAAAGATACAAAATAGGTTGAATCTAAGAAGGTCTACAGTGAAGCACATGAAAATTGTCAAAAGTCAAAAAGTTTGGAAACAGCAAGAGAAAAGCAACTCATCATATACAACAGAACTCCATTAGGATTATCAGCAGAATTGTTAGCAGAAACCTTGAAGGCTAGCAGAGAGTGGAATGATATATTCAAAATGCTGAAGGAAAAAAATCTACCAACCAAGAATACTCTACCTGGCAAAATTCCTCTTTAAAAATGAAGCAGAGGAGCACCTGGGTGGCTCAGTTGGTTAAGCATCTGACTCTTGGTTTTGGCTCAGGTCATGATCTCATAATTTGTGAGTTTTAGCCCCACATTTGGGTCTGCACTGACAAAGCGGAGCCTGCTTGGGATTCTCTCTCTCCCTCTCTCTTTGCCCCCCTACCCGGCATCAAAATAAATAAATAAACTTAAAAAAAATAAAAATGAAGGAGAGATCAAAACTTTCCCAGACAAACAAAAATCAAGAGAGTTTGTTATCACTAGACCTTTTTTTTTTAATGTTTATTTGTTTTTGAGAGAGAGAGAGAGAGAGAGAGAGACAGAGACAGAGTGTGGAAGTGGAGGAGCAGAGAGAGATGGAAACACAGAATCTGAAGCAGGCTCCAGGCTCCGAGCTGTCAGCACAGAGCCTGATGCAGGGCTTGAACTCCCAAACTACGAGATTATGACCTGAGCCAAAGTTGGATGCTAAACCTACGGAGCCACCCAGGCACCCCTCACTAGACCAAGGGAGGGGAGTTTGTCAAGTTGAAATGAAAGGACACTAAACAGCAACACAAACGTATATGAAAGTATAAGTCTTACTGGTAAGGGTGAATATAAAGACAAATAAAGAACAGTGCAATACTGTAATGATTATACATAAATCACTCTTAACCCAAGTATAAAAGTTAAAAAACAAAAGTATTAAGGATAACTAAAACTATAAAAATTTAAGGGTGCACAATATAAAATATGCAAATTGTGACATCAATAACATAAAATGTGTGTGGGGGGAGTAAAAGTGTAGAGTTTTTGTATGTGATGGAAATCAAGTTGTTATCAGCTTAAAATGGACTGTTAAAACTATAAGATGTTGTGTGTAAGCCTCATGTAACCACAAAGGAAGTATTTAAAGAAGATACACACAAAAAAGAAAGTAATCAAAGCATATAATATCAAAAAAATCATCACATCATAAGGGAAGACAGCAAAAGAGTAAGAGGGGAATAAAATAACTACAAAAGAAACAGAAAATGATGAATAAATGCCAATAGTAAATCCTTACCTATCAATAACTAAGTGTAAATAGTTTAAACCCACCCATCAAAAGCCATAGAAAGACTGAATAGATAAAACAACAGGCTCCAACTACATATTGAGTACATATTGAGACTTTAGCTTCAAAGACACACAAGGGCTGAAAATGAAGGGCTAGATAAAAGATACTCCTTGCAAATGGTGACCAAAAGAGAGTAGGGGTGGTTATACTTATATGAGATAAAATAGACTTTAAGTCAAGAACTATAAGAGATAGAGAAGATCATTATGTAATGATAACAGGTTTAGTTCAACAGGAAGATATAACAATTATAAATATGTATGCACTGAACATCAGAGTTCCTAAACATATAAAGCAAACATTGACAGATCTGAAGGAGACTTCAGTAGTAGAAGACTTCAATGCCCAACTTTCAATAGTGGACAGAAAATCCAAATGGAAAATCAGTAAGGAAACTGCAGATTTGAACAACTCTATAAACAAGATGTACCTAAAAGACATATAGAGCACCCAACAGTTGCGGAATACACACTCTTCTCAAGCACACACAGAACATTCTCATAGATAAAACACATAACAGGTCACAAAACAAGTCTTAACAAATTTAACAAGATGAACATCATCCCAGGTATCTTTTCTGTCCACAGTGGAATGAAGCTAGAAATCAGTGACAGAATAAAATGGGAAAATTCACAGATACATGGAAATTAAACAACATATCCTTGAACAGTCATTGGAAAGAAAAAACTAAAAGGGAAATTAGAAAATATTTCAAGACACATGAAAATGAAAATACAGTATACCAAAACTTTGCAAAAACAATATTAACAGGTCCTGAGAAACACCTCCATAAAAAAGAAAAATCTCAAATAAATAATCTAGCTTTATACCTCAAGGTTCTAGAAAAAGAACAGGCACAGCCCAGAGTTAGCAGAAGGAAAGAAATAATGAAGATCAGAGCAGAAATAAATCACATAGAAAATAGAAAAATAGTAGAAAAAAAATAGATGAAACTAAGTTTGGTGTTTTGAAAAGAGAAACAAAATTGACAAACCCTTAGCAAGACTAAAACAAAAAAGAGAGGACATAAAGAAAATTGTAAATGAAACAGAAGACATCACAACAGATGCCACAGAAATAAAAAAGAAAAGAAACGACTATGAACAATTTTATGCCAATAAATTGGACAACCTGCAAAAATAGGACAAATCCCTAGAAACATACAACCTACCAAGGCAGAATTTGGAAGAAAGAGAAAGTTTGAACACACTAACAATAAATAAGAATATTGAATCAGTAACCAAACACCTCCCAACAAGGGAAAGTGAGACCAGGTGTCTTCACAGGTGAAGTCTACCATTCAAAGAATTAATAGCAATCCTCAAATGCTTCCAAAACCTACAGGAAGAAGCACGATACTTCTGAACTCATTTTATGAAGCCAACATTACCCTGACAGGAAAGCCAGATAAAATATTAGAAATAGAGTGATCATATGATTCAGCAGCGCCACCTCTTGGTACATACCCAAAGGAATCAAAATAATCTCAAGGAGATACCTGCACCCCCATGTTCACTGAAGCATTGTTCACAGTAGCCAAGACATGGAAGCAACCTAAATGCGTATTGACTCATGATGAACAAAGAAAATGTGGTATATAGTCTCAATGGGATATTAGTAAGCCTTTTAAAAGAAGGAAATCCTGCCATTTGCAACAACACGGACGAACCTGGAGGACATTATGCTAAGTGAGATAAATCAGATACAGAAGGACAAACACTACATAATACCACTTAGATGGGGAAGCGAAAATAGTCAGATATAAAAGAGAGTAGAATGGTGGTTTCCAGGGGCTGGAGAAAGGGGGAAATGGGGAGGTGATGGTCAAAGGGCACAGAGTTTCAGTTGGACAAGATGAGTAAGTCCTAGAGATTTACATGGCACAGTGCCTATCATTAATATTGCCATTTTATATATGTAAAACTTTGCAGAGAGGGTAGATTTTTTTTTAAATTTTTTTTTCAACGTTTATTTATTTTTGGGACAGAGAGAGACAGAGCATGAACGGGGGAGGGGCAGAGAGAGAGGGAGACACAGAATCGGAAACAGGCTCCAGGCTCCGAGCCGTCAGCACAGAGCCCGATGCGGGGCTCAAACTCACGGACCGGGAGATCGTGACCTGGCTGAAGTCGGACGCTTAACAGACTGCGCCACCCAGGCGCCCCAAGAGGGGGTAGATTTTTAGGTTAAGTATTCATATCAGAAAAAAATAACAGTTTTTAAAAAATTTTTTTAATGTTTATTTTTTGAGAGAGAGAGAGACACAGACACACAGAGTGCAAGCTAGGGAGGGGCAGAGAGAGGAAGACACAGAAACCAAAGCAGGCTCCAGGCTCTGAGCTGTCAGCACAGAGCCTGACATGGGGCTTGAACTCATGGGACATGAGATCATGACCTGAGCTGAAGTTGGATGCTTAACTGACTGAGCCACCCAGGCGCCCCAAGAAAAAAATAATAATAAATAAAGAGGGTGGAAGAAACTTTTGGAGGTGATGGATGTGTTTATGGTGTAGACAGTCATGACAGTTTTACAGATGTTACTTATCTCATACGTCATCAGGTTGTATACATTAAATACGTACACCTTTGTGTAGGTCAGTTACACCTCAGTAGAGAGGTTAAAGAAAAAAGTCGACGGAGGGGACTCTGATTCAGTCCAGGTTGCTAAAAGCCTCAGGAACAGGGTCACTGGGGCACATTTCTAATCCACATTAAGTGAGCAAAGCTGGCATAGAACAGTACAAACTGTCTTTTGACTGTATAAAAAGATTTAAAAAAAAAGCCTGGAGATAAACCTGCAAAACTGTTACAGTCATTACCTCCAGGTGGTGGGATTGCAGATGATTTATACTTGTTTTTCTTAAGCTTTTCTGTATTTCTTCCACACGAGAAAACACAATAGAGGTGATTTCAGAATCTGAATTTGTATCCAGTCGCAGTGATTAGTCGCAGACACCAGAATCCACTCTTTCTGGTTTGAGCAGAGTGGAATTTATTCCTGGGTGTTCGGATTGAGATTCCAGAACTACCAGGGGAATAAACTTTGATGCGCCATGGCCAGGGACAGCATAGCCTGGACAATCAGCTAACCCTGCCTGAGACTGTTGCCACGGAAACACCACTGTCTGTGATGCTCAGGCCCAAACACTAGAGCCAGCTGCTGTGGGAGAACCAGACCTTTCTGTTCCCTGCCAGCCGGGGCGCCCCATCTGTCCACCGCTCTGTGTTGCTCACTTCCACCTTCTGTACCTTGGGCAGGCATCTGTCTAGAGCAGCTGAGACCACCCACAGAAACCTAGCTGCAAGGGTGTCTGGGAAATGTAGATTTCAGTTTTTTTCCAGAGACCAACTACCACAGGGCACGGAAGGAGGGGATCGGCACCCTTGTTTAATGACTCAGTCCGCAAGGTCCACCACAGAATCAAAACAAGAGTGACCAGAATGGTTCCTTACACCCTTGACTTTCTGAAAGGCACATGAAGGCTTAATCATCCATTGTGTTGTCTTAAGGACAACGGGATGCTTTCTCTTAGTCCAGAGAGCACTGGCCACCAGCGTCCCTTGCCCTAGCCTCCTCAGTACACACTGGCCTGACTTGTAACTGCCAGCACCTCCTTGCTGCTGGAGACCCCTTGGCCACTTGGGCGGTAGGCCGAAGTGTGGAGACGGTGTTCCCGGGGGCACTTCAGCCAGTACCCCAGCTGCCTTGCCTCTTGGCTGGGAGAGCTCTGCACACGGCTTCCTGGTGGCCCAGTTCCTGTTTTCCACAGTAGTGGGCTCCTGCACGGTGGGTGGCTCGATAGCCTTGATTCGCTGCCTTCCCTTCCTTTTCTCACTTCCCTTCCCCCCTTGCCTTCACCTCCCAAATAAACAACTTGTGCCACAATCCTTGTCTCCAGGCATGTCTGGGGCCACTCAAACTAATGCGTCCGTGGCCCACGCGTGCACACATGTAAAGCCTCATGCTGGCTCCGGGTGTTGGTTGAACAGGTGTGAGGCTGTGTTTGTGACCTTGCATCTGTTCATGCCAGTTTGGAAAGGCGCCCTATTCCTGGTTCTCACCCCCTTCGGCAGGGAACCAGAGGGCTCCAGTATGCTCCCAGCCGCCTGCCACCTCACCCACGCTGACGCCGAGGCCAAGTGTGCATGTGTAGGTGTCGCCCTCACCAGAGTTCTGCCCAGCCGCTCTCTGCTCCTTCTCCCCACAGCATTTATTACTCCTTCTGCCCTAAGACTGTGCCGCTATGCCTTGAGGTTCAAACATGAGCATGACCATCCTCAGTTTAAATAGGGACCGCTATGTGCCGCTCTTAGCGTGTGAGGTGGCAGCCAGCTCCGTTACGGGCTCACGTAACAAACATCCCCCCACCCCCTGCAGCCCGCTGGATGCCAGGCCTCACGCTGGGCTCTGGCACTTGGAGACACATCGTCTACTACAGAATCACCCCTCCCTCCTTCCCTCCTGCGCTGCAGGTCTGCCCGTGAGCGGCCGCCCAGCAGCCGGGAGCCCGTGTTCTCAAGTGACAACTCAGGCAGGTGGCGAGAGAAGCGGCTTTATCAATCAGCTGCTGTGTGTCACACTCGAGCCTTGTCTCCTTACAGCACTCGTGGGGGTCGTTATCATCCTCGATCCACAGATGAGGAAACTGAGGCTCATAGAGGTTGAGTGACATTCTGAGGCCACTGGGCAGCAGGAAGTGGCAGTGCTGGGGCTCGGACCAGGAAGCTCTGACTAAGGGTCTGTTCTTGTTTCCCTGGCATGTCCTGGCTTCTCAGACACGGGACATCCCAGAATGATGGGCTCCTGGTGTTGACCCGTCCTGTAACTCAGCCACTAACCAGCAGCCTCTACATTGTCTTAGCACCGGAGACACCACAGTGAACATAACAAACCCCTTATCTCCTTGGAGCACCCCCTTCCTGAGGAATAGATACAGTAAACAAGTGAGATCACTTCAAATGGGGCGGAGTGAAGGCTACCCCGTGGGGTGATGCGAGGGAGAGGCGTTGAGGAGCATTTTCTACTGCTGTGTAACAAACGACCCCAACACTTAGCGGTTTACAGAGGCGACCTTTTCTTGTCTTGGTGCGCGTGGGTCAGGAGCCCGGGAGCAGGGTAGCTGGGTGGTTCTGACTCATGGTCTCTGAGATTGCCAGCAAGGTGTCGGTTGGAGCTGCATCAGCCGGGGGGCTGGGAAATGTACCTGTAAGCTACCAACACACGGTTGGTGGCCGGGGCATCAGGACCTTACCACATGGGTCTCTCCAGGGCCGCTCACAGGACAGTTCGGCTGGCTTCCCGCAGGGCGAGGTCAAGGTGGACATTAAGAGTGAGATGCACACATGCACGTGTGCTCGTGGGCGTGCACACACAGGCTCTGCTTGCTTGCTTTTCTGCCACAGCTCTGAGGAAGTGGAAAACAAAAACAAAACAAGAACCTTCTATAGCTGCTCCTAAGGATGGCGCCTCCTGTGGCTCCAGGCCCCCGGAGGAGGCTTTGGAGCGTCTTCCAGCTAATGGAGGCCTCATGGGCTCCTTGCTGCATCCCCTGGGGTGAGGAAGCATCACACGCTTCTGTTGGCCCTTCTGGTCATCCATCACCTGCCACAGTGGGGAGCAGTGTGGCCTGTGTTGGCGTGTGCCGATGCCACTTGGAATTGCCAGGCAGGAGTCCGTGGCCCTTCTAGAATGAGGGTTCAGGCAACTAGAACACATGTGGCTGGGAGACACCTGCTTTTCACCTTACTTGCTACCGGCGAGGACGCAGGGGCCACTGGGTGTGGCCAGAGGAACCCACCTGTGACAGTGGGCCCGGATGTTTGAGGAACAGAGTGGGGGCTCTGGCCCTCTTTTGAAAATAACTCGTCACCTTGCCGAACAGTCTGTTCCTGTTTTTCCATTTTAAAATTGCGGCTTCTACGTATGGAGGACATACGAAGTGTCCGTATACATATGTAGGGGTGTGTGTGTGTGTGTGTGTGTGTGTGTGTGTGTGTGTGCGGGTCACAGATTCACTGTGGTACAGACACCTTCCCTCACCACCCAAGTCCACAAGGGGGGGGCCCCCAGCAGCCCGGCAACCACGTACTGTTCCCCCGACAGCAATGTCTCTCTGGGGGAGGACTGGTGGCCCGACTTTTGTGGCTTCATGGTTTAACTCCCAGGTGGGCACCTCTCGGCTGAGGCACTGAGTTTTGGCTGCTTTGCTTCATTCAGGTGGATTGTGACATGTGCCTTCTCTGGCTGCCTCAGCCACTCCCCCCCGCTGCTGGGGGTGGCCAGAGCTTGTGTGTTCTCCTGGCCGCTTAGCATCCCTTGTTTGGTGTGGATGGGCCACATTCACCCATTTTCCTGCCGAGACACAGGAGGCCTCTTCCAGCTCAGGGCTCAGGGAGCACATCACTTGGGCCAAATCGGTGCGGGATTATTTAGTACCTCAGTACCCGGGGTTTGTTGTCTCGCCACTTCGAAGAATGAAGAGGGAGACACAAAATGAGCAGCAGGCCAGTTGATTAGAGTAGAAGATCAGAAAGGAAGGGCAGTAGCAAAGGTCTCTTTGCAGAGAGGGGGTGTTCGAAAGTGAATGCCCGAGGCCTCTAGGCGAGGGTCTCTGTTTTAGAAGGTTCTGGTCAGCCCTCTCTTCCCTTCCCCCTCGTTCCTTCTCAGGTCCTACCCTTATTGACTTGATCACTCTAGGTGCTGGTTTGTCCATTCCCGATTGCCTCGACCCCCTTGTGTGTGGGGTGGTCTGTGGCCATATCAATCCCTTGTCGGTCATATGTTTTATGGCCTGCTACTTAGTTTTAGCCAGGTCTTTTGTCACATTCCTGAGGGGGACCTGACAGGGAGGAGGTTGGTGCCTGGTACACGCTTAAGGGGAACCACACACCTGAAGGGGTTCGCTATGGCCAGACCCTCCCAGCATTGTTCCAAAATGCGTGTTTTTCCCCACCCAGGGACTTCAGGTCCTAAACGTCCCCTCTTCTGCCCACTGAATCCAGTCTTTTCCTACCACAAAGTCATGTGTTTCACTGGGGCCTGTACCTAGGAGCAGAACTTGTGGGTCCGAGGGTGTCCTGACCTTCCTGGGGGAACACCGTCCATCCTATGAGGGAGCACTTCTGTGGGCCCCGTGAAGAGCCAGGGAGGCAGGGAGCAGTACTGAGGGAACCATGACTCAAAGACATCTGAGCAGTAGACTGGGCCCTGCTGTGCAAGACGGCAGTCTGCTTGAGAGGCCCGAGCAGGTAGGGAGGCCTGGCCGAGTTCCCAGAGGGTGGTGAGAGCTGCACCCCTCCCCCCCCCCCCGCCGCCGCCGTGAGGGACCCAGCTGCGGAAAGGGACCGGTAGTCAGGGGGTGTGGACTACGCAGAGCACCGCAGGCAGGAGGAAGAGTGTGTGCGGAGGCTCAGAGGCCGCAGACGGTGATGACCCTGGCCGCCGTGACACGGCACCTCGGACGGCGTGGCTTGCACAAGAGACGTGCTTGCACAGGAACCCCATGACTGGAGTTGTAGGGGCGTGTGTGGGTTTTCCTGGAGTGAGGTCCATGGCTGGGACCAGATTCTCTGATGGGTGTCTCCCCCAGAGAAGGGTGCCAAGGTCATGACAATACATCTGATTTGAATCTATCTCTGTGACATGGGTGTGAGAGGCAGTGGTTGGCCTGGCCCCTCCGAGGCCACCTCAGCGAAGCCATGGTTTATCATGGGCCCAACTCCCCACCTGCCACTTGGCAGGAGTCCAGTGACGCGGGCACCCACATTCACTTAACCCTCGTGTGTTGTTTATTTCAGCTTGTTCTCGTGGAAAACTTCAAATGTGCACCAAAGTAGGCAAAGCAGCGTAAGACCCTCCCACCCCTCATATCCCACTTCAACAATGGTCAGCTCACAGCTAATCTTATCCCCCCTCCTTATCCCTGTCATATTGTATATTCTCCAAGTTTTTCAAACGTTTAGTCATTTGTGAGAGACAGGGAGACACAACGCGAGCGGGCGAGGGGCAGAGAGAGAGGGAGACTCAGAACCTGAAGCTGGCTCCAGGCTCCGAGCCATCAGCACAGAGCCCGACGGGGGAGCTCGAGCCCACGAACCCCAAGATCATGACCTGAGCTGATGTTGGATGCTTAGCTGACTCGGACCCACCCAGGCACCCCTATTCCCCATTTTTTAAAATAAAACCGCGCTATTTCTGAACGTGTTTGTGTTGTGAGCCTGTGGCAGCCTGGGTTTTCACACTTGGTTCCCCCCTCCCCCTGCCGGTAGGGATTCTGGTACCCAGTTCCAAAACATACATGCTGGGGGGTGAGTTCCCACACCACCAGGCCATTCTCAAGACACAGCCTCGTGTCCTACAGTTTTACCAGTTCTGATACCCTCTAACTGGAGATGGCCTCAGATCCCACAGGTGGAGGGCTCAGTCCTACAAGACTGCCCCCACCCACTGCACGGTCGCAAGCCTAACTTGTGAACCTGCGCTTCTGACTGACCGGCCGGAAATCAGAGGTTCCTGTGACTCCTCCCCCCCGGCCCCCAACCCTTGAGGTCAATCAGTTTGTTAGAGTGGCTCACAGAACTCAGGAAACCAGTTTACTCACCGGAGTACTGACTTACTCTCAAAGGATGTAACTCAGGAAGAGCCAAGTAGGAGAGATGCGCAGGGCACGGCGTGGGGAAGGGACTCAGAGCTTCCATGCCCTCTGGGCACGCCACGCTCTCCGAATCTCTGCGTGTTCCCCAACCGGAAGCAATCTGAACCCCGTCCTTTCGGGTTTTTTACGGAGGTTTCATCACATAGACCCGACTGATCGAATCATTGGCTTTTGGTGACTGATTTCAGGGGGCGGGACCGTGAGTTCGCATCCTTAGGTGCTCTCCGAGAGTCACCGCATTGACATGATCCCGGGTGTGGTGGAACATTTCCTGCTCCCCTCGAGGCTCTGAAGTGATTTCAGGGGCGGAGGACATGCAACCAAATATGATAACAGAAGATGTTCCCGTTGCTCTTTTTTGCTCAGAAAATCCCAAGGGTTCGGGGTGCTGTGTGCGCCAGGAACTGTGGACAAAAACCAAATGGATAGGAGGAATACATTTTGGAATCTGAATGGCCAAATCTGCCCTTTGTATTAATCACGATCTTGCACCTGGGTAACCAGGACCTGGATCAGGAACCAAACGTGAGCAGCACCTGCAAGCCCCCAGGGCCCCCTTCTGTCACTCGCCCAAGTGACCTCCATCCTGACTGGATGGGGTCTGGTTTGCTCTCTGGCTGCCGAGGTGTGGCAGGAGAGCACCTCGATGCTGGCCGCTCATGTGACCGTGTGCAGACACAGCCTCTGGGAGCCTTGGTCCCTCTTGGGCACAGCGAGGGCCATGCTGGGCCTGCCAGGTTGCTGTGAAAATCATCAATAGCCTGTGTCAGGGCCCGGCTCTGGGCTTGGCACCTAGTAAAGGCTGAGTAAGGGGCGTCTCTCATCATCATCATCATTGACCTTTATTTCCGGTTTTGCACTGGCTGAGCCCAGAAGTGGCCAGTGGCATTGGCCTGCGTTGCGTAGCTGCCGTGAGAGCTGGGGACAACCAGAGCCTTCCAGACAGCGGACAGTTGGTGTTTAAGATCCTGTAGGGCATCCTGGAGAAACTTTCCTGGGCTGGGCTGTCAGTTAGCTTGAAAGACAACCGGGGTAAAATCTGTCATTGACACAGCAGACATAGGAAAGGGCACGGGGTGCTCTCCTAAGACCAGCGAGGGTGGCTCTGTGGGAGGAGCTGTCCCCTGGGCTTGAGTGCTCATGGGGTGATGCAGTTAGTCTGCACAATTACTGAAAAAGGCAATTTGCAGAAGAAAAAAAAGTACAAAAAAGACTTTGAGTTAAGTGTGTTTTTATTTCTGTAACTCGCCGGCAATAAAATCCAATTGGGGACGTCCAGGGATTAGCTTCCCAAATGTGCTTGCTCACAGCCCTTTGCTCCTTCAGACTCAGGAAACCCAGCTGTGGCTTTAAGCCTTTAGCTGCATGCATTTTAATCCCCAAGCCCCTTTCCTTTGGTTTACAGAGCAGCAAGGCATCGCTGTCTTGTATTTGGCTGCCGGGTATTTCACAGTCTCCGTTGAAAGTTCAAGTATGCGCGATAGGATCTAATTGTCCAGTTTCTTGACATTCAGGCTTGTCTCCTTCGTAAAGTGGTGTAATTGATTTCTGGGTCCTTGAAAATAGAGCCGGCAGTGGGGAGAGATGCTGGAAATACCAAGTAGAGGATGCAGTGAGGCCAGCTACACCACCCCACTCACTCTTTCCTTCCGTTGCGGCCTCACAGGGCCCAGGGCACAGAGTTCTGGAACCCCCCTCTGGGGTTGCTGCCCAACTTCTGGGAGGACGTGGCTTTCAGGGTGGGATTCCAGGTCAGAAGACCAGCAATGTGACACCTTGGGGGCTGGGCCTGGGGACAGTCTGCTGAGACTGGAGAAGGGATCGCAGGGGAGCTGGGGACCTCACATGTCCCCACAGCTCATGTGCTCCAGTGGACCTCCCATAGTGGAAGGTACTCGCATCCTAAGTTTGTGTTCTCTCTCATTGCAGGTCTGAAGGTGAGAGCTCCCGGAATGTCAGGTATGTGTGTCATCGGCCTCTGCTTGTGCGTCTGGGTCCTGGGAGCGGGTGGCTTCAATGAAACCTTGCGCTTTGGTGTCTCTGTGATGAGGTCGCACCGGGTCAGAGCCCTGCTCCCTTGCTGCTCCTGGCCCTGGCCCGCCACCTGAGGACCGTGGCCCTGCCGTCTGCTGGCTTGGTGTCCTGGAGAGAGAGCACCGGTTTTCTGTGCAGGCTTACTCGGTTCTAGAGTGACCTTCGTGGGGGGTCACCTGGCTTGGTGGTAGTTCCATCCCCTCAAGGGCAGCGGCGGTGTCCTAGGCTGTGACATATCTATGACCAGAAGCTTCTCAGCTCAGGCAGTCCCTGGGGCCAGACGGGGCAAATCTCTGGGCTGTTTGGTGGAGGGGCGGGCTCCTAGCAGCCTTGAACGATGCGGTGTCTCCATGGCCCGTGGAGAACACGATGCCTGCAGTTGAGACACCTGCCTCTCCTCACCCCCACCAGTGGGGGGGGGGGGGGGATCGGCATGGAGTTGGGTCACAGCTGGGGCTCCTGACTGGATGAAGGGAGGGGCAGCTAGGAACCAGAATCCCAGGGTGCTACTGCCTCAGCCCAGGGGGCTGGGGCCAGGCAGGTCTCAAGGCTTGAGTTGGGGGACCAGGACGGCCATGAGGGATGGGAGACAGCGGGCTGGTGATGAGGGTGGGGGAGGAGAGGAGGAGCATGGAGGCAATTTAAGGGCCACAGGGACGCCCAGCCCCACTGGCAGCAGATTTCAGATTTCTGAAATCGCTCCGTGACTGGGCACAACGCAAATTGTGCATCCTGAGCCTGGAGCTAGGAGTTTCGGGCTTGGGTGGGGTCCTCTGGGCAGCCTACGGAGAGAGAAGTGCAGATGGGTGACAGGTAGGCTGCATCGTGGGGAGGCTCCAGGAATCAGCATGGCGAGGCCCTAGTGTGTACCCGCGCACTCGGCTTGGGCGCAACCCGGGACACGTGAGTGGTGGTCCCAAGCCAGGGAGGCAGAATAGGGGGCACTGGGAGGGCTGGGTCTATAGGCCCTGGGTCCGGCAGGGCCCCAGCAGGAAGCAGAGGCACACGCAGGGTGAGGGGATGGAGGAGTGTCATACAGAGGCTACGGATGGGGTGAGGGCCAGGTGGCCCCCGGGCCTGAGAGGGGAGAGGAGATGCCCTGAGAGACGGAGAATGGCCCAGGCCAGGAGATGCGGGAGGAGGGGCAGCTGGGCATTCTGGAGCCATGGCCCCTCTGAATATGTGCAGCCGTGAGGGCAAAGGGAAGGTGCCCTCCATGGACTGATGGGGAAAGGCCCCAGGTGCGCCGTTTCCTGAGCAAAGCAAGGTGCGGGAGAGCATGTATCTCACGTTACATTTGGGGTAAGAAAAGTTGCATGGAAGAATGTGGTTTCTTGCTTATCACGTTTGCATGCATAAGCAATGGCAGGAGACCCGAACAGCTGTTCAAATGATCCCTTGGGGTAAGGAGCCGGGCAGGCAGAGATAAGAGTGGCTGTGAGCCTCCTCGTAGTGTGCACTGTGCTGTCGCTTGAGCTCGGAACCATGCAACATGTATTACCTGTCCAGAAAACTTGTTAAAAATGAAGATTTACCGGGGCGCCTGGGTGGCTCAGTCAGTTGAGCATCTGACTTCGTCTCAGGTCATGATCTTGCAGTTGTGAGTTCGAGCCCCGCGTCAGGCCCTGTGCTGACGTCTCGGAGCCTGGAGCCTACTTCGGATTCTGTGTCCCTCTCTTGCTCTGCCCCTCCCTCGCTCATGTTCTTTCTCTCTCTCAAGATTAAATAAAAAAAAAACATTAAAAAAAAATGAAGAGCTATCTGAGGACAGGGAGGGTTGCTGAGGGGTAGTGAGCATCCCGTTCCTGGGGTATGCACAGACATTGGACGGGATTCACAGGGGGAATAGGAAGGAGAGGTGCCTTCAGCCCCAGGATCTGAGCCCTCCCTGCTCTGTCTGATACACTCCCCCAGAAGGTGTTCGTGGCTGATGACGGGGCACTCTTCACCGAGATCTCCTGAGACCAGTGGGCTTTCACCTGTAAGTTGTGTGTAGGGTGGCCGTTTGGCCCTGCCCAACCCCACCCACCCCCTGCCTCAGGGTTCCCTGCGGTGGGCTGTCAGGAACCTGATTTTGCAGGCCAGGTGAAGCAGGAGGGCAGTTCTCTGCTCCGAGGAAGGGTGGGAAAGACATTTCAGTGGGGGGGACAGGAACACCAAGGACCTGCTTGGTGAGAGAATAAGGAATGGCCTCGGAATGGGGCCCGGGGCTGGGGCGGGAGTGGGGACCGTATGGAGACTGGAACCTATGTCCCCAGCTGGAGCCAACTGGTTGTCAGCAGGACTCCTAGAGGTGAGGAGCCAGGCAGGGAAGAAAACTGATGTGAGTCCAGGCAGAGAAGGCTGCATCTGAGATTTTTCTGAGGCTCAAAAACCCAACCCCATAACGACTTCTACTCTGCTGTGCCGACTCTCGGGGACAGCCCCAGACACCCATAGGAGTCGTGGTAGGAGGCCTTGCTGGGACTTTAGGATGCTGGGGTCAGGCGTTGACTGAGTCTCTATCCTATGCCAGGCACGTGTTTTGCCCCCAGGGAGCTGTCACGGCGGGGGTCAGACCTTGGTCACATGTCACACCCTCTGCTCAGCACAGGTAGACACAGGGGCACAGGCCAGGAAGCCCCCCAGACGGTTCAGATCTGACCCACTCTTCACGATTCAGGTCACTACCCCCAGACAGCTGCAAAATCTGTTTCCCAGGGAAGAAGGACCATGAGGTCCCTTCCTAAAGGGAGCCTGATCTTCTGCTGAGTGTTCCCCCAGGGGCCCGCCCACCAGAAGGACTGGTCTAAAGTCAAGTCTGACTGTGACCCTCCCTGCTTCGCCCTCCATGGAGCCCCTTTGCCCAACACTCTCTAGCTGTGGCTCTCACTGAGGCCCCGTGAGCCGGCCGCCTCTCTCGTGTGCGGCCCAGTTTCCTGCTCCTGTCCCCCCGGGGGACCTTGCGCGGCTGCCCAGCGGTGCTTCCCTCTGGTTCCAGGTGCGTCCATGGGTTCCCTGCCTGTCTTCCAGGTTGTCTGTGGGACTAGTGCTGTTTCCTGTGCCCCCTGTGTTCAGCAGACCCACACCTCTGTGAGAACCTCAAGCCGTGGCCCCACTGAAGCTTTGAGGGGGGTCATGGCTGAAGTGCCCTGGCCCTGCTTGCCCTCTTTGGCTTCTTGTGCTTGCTTCTGATATCCATGTTCACTTTGATTTCTGTCCTAGTGACTTGAACACTTAGCCCCAGGCAGAGTAAGGAGCCTGCATGAAGCCCTGGGTTGTCTCCCGGCAAAGAGCACAGAGCACAGAGCACAGGGCAGGCCCCAACAGGCCGGGCCGTAGTGGAATGAATTCACCTTGGTCTCGCCGGGCACCCTGGGCACAATGCCTTGCCCACAGAACTGGTGCAAATTAATGTTTGCTTAATTGGATTCGGAACTCATAAATATTTTCAGGCTGTCAACTGGAAGGGAAAAATAAGTGGACCATCTGCCCTGCTCAGTGGAGACCCCTTCCTCTCCCCTGCTTCATCCCCCCTTCCACAACAAACACCAAACACAGGGGGCAGAAGGGGCCATGTCTGAACTCAGAAAAGGTGATGTCTGGCTTTCATTATACTGGCCAAGGTCTGGATGGACACCAAGAGCGGATGATCTTTGCTAAATGTTAAGGAAATGAACCCTGAGAGACCCTCATTACCCCACCCCTACCCTGGGGTCCCTGCTTGGTGAGGGTTTTTTCTTTCCACCCAGAGGACGGGAGCTACAGCCTTTCTGGCAGTCTGAGCCTCCCCGAGCAGCAGGGAACGGGTTTTGCCAGGAGACGCCCGTTTGCGATGGCGCGCGCGCTACTTTTCCCCCCGGGCGAGACAGGTGCAAACTCAGATGTATTCATTTTCCACAAACGAAACGACTCGGTTTTGACCATGTTGCAGATCTAGGACTTGGCTCCCTTGTTCCCGGGGGGTGTGCGTCTGGTTTTCACTCCATTCCGAAGGAGCCTGTGCAGGCTCCCAACTTTGAACCTTCTAATGATAATGATTTACTGGTTTCAGGGGGTTCGGGGTGGGGGTGGCGGGGGGAGGTGGGACAAGAAGAGTGATGCAGAGTTTGGAGTCTGAAGGAATGATTAGCTGCGTGGAGGGCCCGGGGCCAGTGCTGATGCTGTAGTTAAGGCACAAGGACTTTCCGCAGCACCAAAGCATCACCTTTTGCTTCTCATCAACCCCTTGAAACAAACTCAGTCATGTTCACTGATAGGAATCAGTACCACGTAATGATGTCCGCCATGGGTCGGGGCCTCACCGCACCTGTACAACCAACCCCACCCGTTCAAGAGGGTTATGGTGCGCCCCAGTGTTTGAGCTCTGGGAGACTGGGGTAGAGAAATGCTGAACAGCTTCCCTAGACAACACGGCTTTCAAATGCAGATCTGAGACTTCCCACCCAAAGCCTTTCCAGGTCCTGTCCTTGGTGCCTGTGGAAGGTACAGATTTCCAGGCCCTGTCCTTGACGTGTCTGACTCGGTAGGGTCGGGGGGCGGGGCCCGAGACTCTGAATTTTGCCCCCTTCCCGCGTGATTCCAGCAGGCAGCCTGGACACCCAGCCTCTGTCCAAGCAGGCCAGCGTCCAGTATTCGGCTGTGCCCAGCTCACCAGTGTGAGCTCAGAAACACCGAACCAAGCAGTTCCCGTAGATCCCCCCACCCCCCACCCCTGGCACAAGAATCCAAAAACCCTGACTGGCATTTTCCAGAGGTCCCAGCAAGCTTCTCGGGACCCTGAGCAGCCAGCCAGTGAAACCTGAGGACTGCTTATTTGGGGAGTGTGGGGGCTGCTTCTGGAGAAGGTGGGCTTGGTTACAAGTGTTGTCTTCATTGGAATGAGGGCGTGGAAGGGAAAGCAATGAGTCCAAATTAATCCGTTTTCCTGTGAACGTCTCCCACCACCCCGTGCCAAGGCGAGGCAGCCTTTGTAATTAACTGACTGGGCCTTTTCTCCCCCCAAACCCAAAATGGGAGCGTGCGATTTATTTTGTGTGCGAGGTGGTATGAAAATTGCCAGTTGGCAGATGAGGCTGGGATGTTGGTGGAGCTGGGTAAACAGGGCTGAGCTGTCTGTCACCTCCAGGTCGGAATGGGGAGCTGGCTCCAAAGCAGGGACAGGGGCCGGGGCCACGGAGGTGCTGTGCGTGCCGAGGGCTGAGCAGGTGGCCTTGGGAGGAGAGCAGAAACTTCTTAGCACTGTGGATGGGAGTAGAGGCACTACAGTTCTGAAATCAAACCCTTCTCCTCGTCCTACCCTGTGTCACCACGGACCAGACACTGAACTCTCCAAGCGTCAGAGTCCACGTGGGTTCAGCGGTCTTTACTGAGTGCCTGCCGTATGTCGTGGACCCGAGTTCATCTGCCTGATGCGCATAAAGACCATCACTGAGACACGGGGTATAAAGCAAAGCAAGAGTTTATTCCAGAGGCAGGAGGGCGAGCCTCACATCCACCTCCCTAGAGGAGGAGAGTCAGGGGTACTTAGTGGCGAAGGAAAAAGGTCAGGGTACATAGTTGCGGCTGCTAGCCTTTTGTTTACCCTTTTCAGTCCCCAGGGTCTTTTGATCCGTCCTCATTCTTGTGGGTATTGGGACCACGACCCAGCCGCGGCTGTTACTTCCTGCTGAGGTGGGGTGGAGACTGGGTTTAGACAAGGGGAAACTTTGGGGTGGAAAGGAATGTCCTGCATTACTGGGATTTTTGTACTTTGGTCAATAGTTCCTGTACCATGTTGTGTCTAGGGTTTTAGGGGTACTGGAGAACAACAGGTAGCATGTTGTACTCCTGGCTTGATTCCCTTGGACCAGTTCCCCCGCGTCGGAGGTTCAGGTCCGGCAGAGGCTCACTGGTCTGAGCCGGGTCCCTTTCGACCTCCTCCCTGCTGACAGGTGTAGGGAACCTGTGGATTCTTGTCATTCACGTGTGAATCCACGGCTCAATTCCCTGTAGTCTCGGGGGAGTGGGGGGGTCAACGGCACCTCGCAGGGTCTGACGTGTCCAGTGAGGCTGGAGCTGGTCCTCTGGGCTCTCGCTCTTCAGGTCTTTAGTGACATCTTTAGTGACACCTTTGGATGTCACCAAGGGATTCAGGCAGTGTGAAGACACATCTGTGAGGTACATCAGCCTGCCGGAAGCAAACGCAGGCCCTGGATGTACCTGATAGTATCCAAATCGCTGGTGGGAGCCCCGCCAGCGACTCCTAGGTCACGAAAGAACATAGAAAGTCTTGCATATGACATTCCACAGGGGCTTAAACCAAGCCCTCTTCTAGGGACCACTCTTTCCCAAAGCAGGGCAGATGGCATGGGTTGTTCCCAAGTGAAGTGGGTTTCTTGGCAGAGCTTTGCCAAAGTTCATTTTTTTCCCTTTTTCCACTCTCTCGGTGTCTCCAGGAAGCGTGTGATTTCCACTGAATGCCCAAGGCCTTGGACGCTGTGGTTGTCACTCCATTGTCACTCTGAATTATTAGCGGCAGTCCAAACCTAGAAATGATCTCGCTTCAAAGCATTTTGACCACTCCCGAGGCCTTCTCTGAACAGCAGGGAGGAACCTCAACCCCGTTGATAAAGGTGTCTGCAGATACAAGGAAACCCCGAGAATTTCCCATTGTTCTTTGCATTCTGGGAAAGGCTGCGTGCCGGTCTTCCCCAGGTTTGGGGCGTCTCAGTTGTATACCCTTGAGAACTTGTGGGCACCCAGTCTTAGGGTTGTTTTTAGCACAAGCGTTGCCTTTTGTAGCATTTCGCTGAAATCGGAGCCCGCAGTATACTTCTGGATCCACTGGAGAGGGGCATCTTTCCCATAACGGGTGCTTCGAGGAATGTGGCTAATTATTTCTTTCATCAGATGCTCTAGGGTAAGGATTCCTTCTATTTCCAGCCGGTGTCAAGGCCAGCACGGTGTCCAAACCCCCACTCCTTACTTAACTCCTCTTTGGTCCTCCAAGGGACGTTGGGGTTGATATGTAGTTAAGTCTATCTTTGGCACGAGAGCTCTTCCAGAGGGTCTTGGAGTCTTTGACGGGCTGCCAGCATGGTTCCCTTGGGCAGTCGGTCCACTTTGTGGCGTCTTCCGCAGCGGACGGTAGCTGATGGGTCACCACTGCACCCAGCTCTTGCTTGTCTTTGACCCGTGACACTGTCCCCATCCGTGAACACGTCCACGTCTGGATGCTCCGATGGCAGCTTGTCCAGTCGGGATGGCTGCGATCAGCTTGTTCAGCTCTCCGTGTGTCTCTGGTGATCTTTCTGAGTGGCCCTTAGATCACCGGGCCACTTTTCTCTCACGTGTACCTCGGCGGGTCTGGCTTCGGTTTGCGGGGCTTCAGGGAAAAGCAGTGTTCGTTCTCAGGGCTTCCAGTCAACACGGTGGGAGAAAACTGGAAACCTTAGTTTGGAGAGTCAGGGTCAGATATTCAAGGAAACCAGAAGAAGTCAGGACCCAGCCCAGGTGTATAGACAACCAACGAAGCCTCCAAGACGGCTCATCGGAACCATGATCTTACATTTTCACAGGTGTGTTACTGGAACAATCTCTCTCTCTGAAACCACCCTCATCTCCGCCAAAGAGAGCCAGATTAGGACACGTTTGTTTGTGAAATTGTCCAGTTGAAGCTGGGCCTGTTTACACAAGCGCCATCACAACGGTGATTGGTCATATAGGTGTTGGGTTTTTTCAATCTGCTTCGCTGGAACTTTTCGTAAGGAATGTCAGATTGAACTTTTAACAGCCTTGTCAGGCTAAAGAAGCCAAGCCAAATCCTGGCCATCAGCCTTTGCCTGCCATACCTATAGGTGTGGGTGGCTCCCTCTCTTCTCGAGATCCCCCAAATACCCTGAGGTTCCTGCACCTGCCAGGAAGTGACGACCTTCCTTATTCACCTGGTAGGGCTGCTGGAAACTTTGTAAGCAAGGTACGAGGCCAGTTTTCCAAGGGGCTTCATTGGCTCGGCAAAGTCAACCTTAATTAGTTCCTTAAAGCTCTCTGATTGTAGCTGAGTCTAGGCATATCTCCCTCAACTATGACATTCCAGTCAAAGCCTTGGCAACATGACCAATGTTTCCAGTGGCGTCCTGTTGCAAGGAGAACGGATTCGTATCGAACTTCTGCAAATAAATACACTGCCGTGAAAGTAGGAGAATACTCCCTGAGAGTTTTGAATTCTGGTGGTACCAGGTAGGGAGAAAGGGATAAATGTTTCCTATCTGTGTATGAAGAAATTATTTACCAAACGTCTGCCAAATGTCATAGGCAGACTTAAATTTAGAAGAGCAAACATTAGAGGACCAGCAATGTTTACACAAGGGTCTGTTTGAAAGCAGTTTCCCCATTAGTTCTGGGAATTCTTACTAAGCTTAGCTTTATGATCCTGAAGGGATCAGAGAGCTGTATTTGTCAATGCAGTGCAGCTGGCAAGGAGATTCTGTGACACACGCTACTTCAGTGGTTAGTAGTACAAGCGATGACGCTATACCAGGACATATCAAACCCTTGGGAATCTTATAAAATCTCTAGGACACTTAGAGCAATCACCCATACAACAAAGCCTAAGAAGGTTCCTCATCGCTTATTTGATGATGCCTCCCATGTCATTTGACACACCAGGGAATAAGCCTAATTCGTCAAAAAGACTTCCATTCACAAGCTGGGTTTTTGGAAGTTGGTGAAATACCAGAAGGTTTCAAAACACGTGCCTAAATAGGATTACAGATCACTACAAAACAGGATACTTATTTAGCCGGGATGGCAAGAAGAGATTCTCAAGGTAAATGCAGACAGCAAGGTAAATGGAGCTGTGAGCAAACCTTAGCTCTCTTAACACTGAGCAGATTCAACTTTCTTAAGTAAGCAAAGACCTAACAGAGACAAGACATAGAAACTTTGTTTTTCTAGGCAGCTTAAAGATAAAGAAAAACCTCTGTTGATAATTTAGACCCATCATCTAAGAAGCCTCTGTCACATGAACAGCGAGAAAACCCAAATTCCAGTCTTATACTGCTGTACTTTGGATATTAAAACTCATTCGTTGCAACAAGATGAATTTTTAAAAAGATATGCAGTCCCTTCTTTCTTCCTCCGTGTCACCTCCCACGTTGATACATACTTATTTGGACAAGGACATCCAGGGCACTGCATGGGTCTGAGTTCTTGTGGCGGGTGTTGGGATGCGCTGACCAGAATGTCCGGCAGGAACCCAGGTCTCCCAGCCATAGCAATGCTGCCTACAGCCTTCGACGCTCAGACATCATCAGGGATCACCGTGACTGTAGGCAGCGGCCTTGCCAAGGGCATTGCCCGCTGCCCAGGTGGTCACATCCAAAGACGCTTACGAAGAGCCAGCCCCTTCCACCTAAGTTTGGATGCTTCCGAAGGGCAGTCCAACTTTCGGGACGGCTCAGAGAGTCGGCTAAGGCTTCCGTTGAAGTGTCACTGCTCAACTTCTGCCTGACATCGTTCTCTGCCTCCCCCTTCTCTTCCCCGGGGGTCGATCGCTGCCCTCATAAACTTGTTTCTTACATGCGAAACTCCAGAATCTCGGCCCCGACCATGCATAGCATTTCTTTCGAAAGATTCCCTTCTCGCAAACCTTCTGCAATGTTCCCTTTCGCATTCCTTCAGATTTTGTCCTACGTTTTCCCCTCTTTGTTTTTTTTTAAATTTTGTTTGAGAGAGAGAGAGAGAGCACAAGCGGGGGAGGGGGGGAGAGAGAGACACAGAGAGACACACACAGAGAGAATCTCAAGCAGGCTCCACTTGGAGCCTGACAGGGGGCTCAATCCCACAACTCTGGGATTATGACTTGCGCAGAGGTCAGGAGCGGGATGCTCAACAGACTGAGCCACCCAGGTACCCCAAGTTTTCCCTCTTTGAATAACCAGTCTCACTTTCACTAAATACAGAATTTTTTCCCTTATTTGGTCAAGTAGCCTTAATTACATTTGTTAAAATTATTTACATCTGTCTGTCTGTCCTTCGCTTGCCCGTAAAGCTTCAGAAGCCATTGGACAGGGCTCTAACGTCTTTCTCTTTTCCATCACATTTTGTGACAGTCACAACGCCAACAGCTGGTTTGACTTACAGTAAACACAAGCAGAGTGAAACTATCACATTTAATGTTGGCAATTCTAAAGACTTATGTCCATTTTAACTGAACAAACATCGTTACATTAGCTTTCGAACCAAATATCTTCCAAGATCACTTGAACTTGAAAGACACCTGGGGTTAGTTTCTATCTTCCTGAGTTTTAGAATGCCCAGTTCTTTTTTCTTTTAATTTTTTTAATGTTTATTTACTTTTGAGAGAGAGAGAGAGACAGACAGAGACAGCGCGTGAATGGGGGAGGATTAGAGAGAGAGGGAGACACAGAATCTCAAGCACGCTCCAGGCTCTGAGCCCTCAGCACAGAGCCCTACGTGGGGCTCGAACCCACAGACCACAAGATCATGACCTGGGCTGAAGTCAGACGCTTAACCGACCGAGCCACCCAGGCGCCCCTAGAACACCCAGTTCTTACAAGCACTCGCCTTCAAACCAGCTAAGTAGAGCACTTTTACAAATTAATTTTCACAACCACCACCCGGAGGTAGAGAAACTATCTCACATTTACAACATACATAGACACACGTACCATTCCACAAACAGGGTGCAAGCAAAACCTTAAAGGCCCAGTTTCCTAATATCTCCCTTTTACAAAACACAGCTAAGTGCGAGATGGTCTTACCATTTATGGATCCCTTCATCGGTCGTCTTTCTCAGGAGTCTGATGAATGTTGTGGTGGAGCAGAGTTGCCAAAACAAACGATGGCCTCGTTTGGGAGACTCCAGCCCATAGGGCTGGATGTGCAGATAGATTGTCCTTTCCCAGTGTCCAACGAGGGCATGGCTTGTTGTATTCAAAGATGCCCAAAGCAGTCAAAGCAGCTGACAGACCAATTGAAGCCCAGGTTACCTCCGTGAATTTTCCCCTCCCCACCCCACCCCCTGCCCCGCTTCAGCTGTGTCCAGTCTGCGGTGTGGCCCATCCGTTGTGGACGGAGGCTCTCAGAAGAGGTCCATAGATGTTCAGCCTGATTCTGGAGACACTGCTGGTCCTCTCTTTCCACAGACCAGAGAAAGGTCTCTTTTGTCGCTGAGAAAATAACTCATCTGGCTGGATATTTTAGAAAACTCCTCTGGTGACTGTCTGGAAGGTGGCCCAGAGATATTTAGGGTGCATCAAAGCAATGCCGGCCGGATAGAATTAGTTAGGAAGTGTTCTTTCCTGAATTTTTTGGAAGAGTTTGAGAAGATTGGTGTCAATTCTTCCAATGTTTGGTAGAATTCACCAGTGAGGCTGTCAGATCCGGGGCTTTTTTGGTCAAGTGATCTTCGATTACAGCCTCAGGCTCCTCCCTAGTTATGTACGAATCTCTTCCGATTTTCTCTTTCTTTGTGATTTAGTCTTGGTAGGTTTTCTAGGTCTAGAAATTGGTCCATTGTATCTGGATTCTCCAATTAGCTGGAATACACTTGTTGATAGCACTCTAACCCTTTCTACATCTGTAAGGAGTCAGTGGCAATGCAGTCATTGAGTCTTCTCTGCCTCCACCGGCAATCCGGCTAGCAGTTTGGTGTTTTCAAAGGACCAGCTCTTGGGTCCATTGATTATCTCTTTCGTTTTTCTAGCCTCTGTTTCATTTATCTCCGCTCTAATCTTTATTATGTCCTTCCCTTTGCTACCTTTGGCTTTTTCTAGTTTCTTAAGTTGCACGTCTATGGTGTTGATTTAAGATCTGTCTTGATGTTTACTGTGAGCGTTTACAGCTATAAATTTCCCCCTCGCCACTGCTTTGTTGTTTTCCAGGAGTTTTGACGCGTTTCATTTCCCTTCACCTCTACGTATGTTCGCATTCCACTGTGATTTCTTCTTCGACACATTGGTTCTTTGAGAGTGTGTTTTCAGTTTTCACAGCTTTTTAAATTTTCCACTCTTCCTTCTGTTACCCATTTCTGACTTCATCTTCTTGTGGTTGGAAAAGATACTTTGTATGATATCTATCTTGTAAAATCTACTGAGACTTAACTCGTGACCTAATGCAAAGACTGTCTCAGAGAAGGTCCCGCGTGCCGTTATTGTTGGGTGGGGTCCCGTGCCCGTCTGTTAGATCTGGCTGGGCTATGGTGTTCTTCAAATCCTCTGTGTCCTTACTCACCTTCTGTCTGGTTGTCCTGTCCATTATTGACAGTGGGATATGGAAGGCTCCAACGATTATTATAGAACTATTTTTCCCTTCAGTTCTGTCGATAATGGCCTCTCATTATGTGTGTAAATGTTTATCATCTTTTCTTCTTGCTGTACTGAACCTCTTAATTCATATAAAATGTCCTTCTTTGTCTCTTGTAACATTTTCTGATTTAACGTCTGTTCTGTCTGGTATTATTACAGCCACTCCACCCTTTCTTTTGGCTGCATTTGCATGGATTATCTTTTTCCTTCCTTTCACGTTCACCTTTTTTGTGTCTTTGGATCTGAGTCCCTTGTAGGTAACAGAGAGTTGGATCCTATGTTTTTATCCATTTCACTAATCTGTTTAATCTGCTTACATTTAAAGTCATTACTGATAAGGAAGGAATTCCTTCTGTGGTTTGCTCTTTGTTTTCTATATGCCTTAATTGCTTTCTGTCTCAAATTTTCTGCATGACTATCTTCTTTTGCATTTAGTTGATTTTTTTTGTAGTGAAACATTTTAATTCCCTTCTCATTTCCTTTTGTGTATGTTCTGTGGCGTGTGTGTCTGTGTGTGTGTGTGTGTGTGTGTGTGTGTGTGTGTGTGGTTGTGTGTGGTTACCATGGGATTGCTTTTAACATCCTAAAGTTACAACATTGTAGTGTCAATTTATACCAGCTTAACCTCAATAACACATGAAAACTCAGCTACTTTAAAGCCCTGACCCCACCTTCTGTCAGTTGTTAATGTCACAAAATCACATCTTTATGCATCTTGTGTCCAAAAGCATAGATGAATAATTAGGTTTTTAAATATATCAGTCTCTTAACATAGAGAACAAAAAGTAGAGCTACAGACCAAAGTCATAACAGTACTAGCGTTCATAATTGTCTGTCTGTTTACCTTTACCGGAGATTATCTCTTCAGAAGGCTTCGAGTTACTTGTTCAGTGCCCTTTCATTTCAACCTGAAGGACCCCCTTCACTGCAGGGCCGGTCTAGTCATCAGGGCAAGGCTTTCAGCTTTGGTTGATCTGGGAATGTCTTCATTTCTTCCTCATTTTTGAAGGACAGTTTTCCCAAATGTAGGATTCTTGGTTGACACCTTTTTTCCTTCAGTGCTTTAAACACATCAACCCATGCCTTCTAGCCTCCAAGGTTTCTGATGAGAAATCTCCTCACAACCTTATCAGTGAAAATATGATGAAAAGCAATCTTCTTCTGAGCTTTATAGATGTTAATAATGAGCCTTATCGTGTTGTACACAACACAACATTTCCTTATATGTTGTAGCACCATTTTGAGACCAGGAACTGGGTATTTTACGTGTAGACATTATGAGGTCTATATAAGCCAAAATTACAGTTTTCTAAACTTGAAGTGAAAGGCCACTGAACCATCTTATAGATTTTGATTTCTAACAAAGTAAATATCAATCTTGAAAAGCCCACACAAACAAACAAAACGCCCATTGGGGGTCTTTTTGTTGTTGTTGAGTAAAGGGGTTTTGGGAATAAAAAGTGAGGAAACCACTGTGGTCTCAGACATCCCCAGCCATGATCACATAATTGGCCCATTTCTTGCTGTGCCCTCACATGTGCCTTCACATTGTGAAGTCATGGCAAGACCTGCCTATATAAGACCCTGGCTCGGCTGGGTGTTTGGTCTTTACAGCCCAGGAAGCTTTGGTGACCTGTCGGCCTTTGACCCTAGCTAGTTTGATTTTGACTTCTCTTTTTTTCATTTTGTTTATTTTTTTATTTTCATTTTTCTTTTTTCTCTACTCCTTTTCTCTCCCAATTTTTTTTCCCTTTTTCTGTTTTTACTTTTTTCTTTTTTTCTCCTTTTTTAGTTTTTCTTTTTCTCAATTTTTCTTCGTTTCCTCCCTTCATTTTCTTTGTGTGTGTGTGTGTGTGTGTGTGTGTGTGTGTGAGTGTGTGTGTGCGCGTGTGGTTTTTCATTTGTTTTTTTTTGTGTTAGCGTTTTAGTACAGTTAGTATAGTTCATATTGTTAGTATAGTTCATATTGTTAGTATAGTTCATAAGCATAGTATTGTTAGTATTGGCAAATTTTGTAGGTTGGTATTGTTGGTTAGCATAGTCCGTGTAATTAGCATTATTTAGCGTTAGTATAGTTAGTAGGTCACCATCCTTCAGGGGCGTAAGGCCATTACCGCTGGTGAGGAGGACGTCTGTATTTACGAGATCCCCGAGACCACCAGTGAGGGCAGCGTCCCCACGATGAAGCTGACCCAGTACATCCTAACCGGGAAGCAGTCTGATGTGAAGTTCATCAGGAAAACCCAGGAGGACCCCGCTGGCCTCCAGGGACTTTGTCGTGAAGCCCAGAATATGAAGACCTCAAGTCACCCAAGTGTTGTCAAGTCACTCAAGGTGATCAACAGGAAGAAATCGTTAGTCCTCCTTTCAAAATATGTAAGCAGAGACAAGCTGTGTGACGATTTTACGCACCATGGCCAAGTGACGGAGGAGGTTCCAGACAAATTCTGCCAGCTGTTATCGGTTGTGGAGTACTGCCACCAACAAGGTATGATCGGCGGGGATCAGAAGCTGGAGACACTGCTTTTTGACAAGAAGCTGAAGGTAAAACACACGGGGGTTGGACTGAGCATCCGGTTTGCTGGCTACAAACTCCACACTTTCTGGGACAGCCCCCCTTATTCTGCCCCGCGACTCTTCCTGCAGCAAAGGGAGCACACCCCTTCCGCAAACGCTTGGAGCCTGGGGGTGGTTTGGTACTGCTTGGCCACCGGGTTTGAGCCGTTTGAGGGGGAAGTCTTCTGGGAAGCGGAACGAAATATGGAAAACAGGGAACACAGTGCTTGGATTTTCATGTCCCTGGGGAGTGAAAACCTGTGGTACACGTTGACAACCATCCAGCCCAAGATCAGCACACCAACCACAGTCCGCTGCTGGAGCTCCATCGCAACCTGTTCCAGCACAGGCCTGTCCTCAGAGCAGAGTAGTCTGACCTCCGAAGGGACCAGCATAGGGACCACGATCAGCGGGCCCAGATGCAACTCACCAGCCACAAACTCCGACACCAGCAGTGAACACAGGCAGCCAGGGAGGATGTCCCTAGAGCCAAAAAATCGGGTTCTCAAAACTCTTGGTAAATTCAAAAAATTATTCAAAAAACACAATAAAATAGAACCCCAAAAAACTGCAAATAAATGAGAGCCATAAGAGAGCCACGTGTCCGTGCCTTTATTTTATTTTGTTTTTTAACTTTAAAGGGACTTAAATGTTTGTTTTGAAACAGAAGGGACAGTGCGAGTGGGGGAGGGACAGAGAGAGAATCCCAAGTCTACTCTGTGCTATCAGCTCGGAGCCCGACGCGGGGCTCCAGCTCACAAAACAGATGGTGGGGACCAAGAGTGGGACGCTTGAGCCACTGAGGCCCACCCAGGAGCCCCGTCCCTGCGTTTTAAGTGCAGGGAACGATGCTGAGCTCCAGGAAGCCCGGGGACATGGCACAGGAGATTGGCCAGGGCGACGGGTGGGACCAGAACAGCTTCCCAGGCTGGAGGAGTGTCAGTGGGATAGTGACCTGCTGGATTTGGAGTTGTAGGAAGCACAAGGTGGAGGTGGTGAAGTGTTGGAGTGATGGGGGGTTCGTGGGTCTGGAGCCGATGGCCAAGGAAGAATTCGTGAAGAAGTCTTTGGTGCAAAAAGGTGATTTTATTAAAGCACGGGGACAGGTCCATGGGCAGGGAGAGCTGCACTGGTGTCGTGACGGTTAGCTCATTATATACCCTCAGGTTGGGAGGGGGTTAGGGAGACAGCCAGAATTCCTTGGAGACTTACTCCTCAAGGTTCCAGGACCTTGAGGGGCTAGCTGTGGCCAGGAAAATGCCATTTCTTGCCGTTTAATGAAACCTCAGCCATAAGACCCTTTAGATGGATCTGGGCAGGCCATAAGCGTGGAGGATGATTGCCAGCATATATGTTGCGGGGGTTGAGATGAAGTAGATTTGCAGGGTCCTTGAGGTTGGGATCATGTGAAGCTAAGGTTCTCTTTTTCCCCCACCAAAATGTCATCCTGTCAGGCAGCTGAGCTCCCACAGGGAGGCCACTCTGCCTGTTTCAAGGACTTGTCAATGGGCTGCAGGCAGTAAGGGAATTTACGTTTTCATTTGCCTTAGTTTCCCACATGACCACGGCAAGCATTTAAACCCCTTTCCTTTGTTCTTGGGGAGCCAGGAGTGTCCAAGGACTAACACACACATTCCACCTGGGAGGGACGGTGCCAGCCTGGATTTTGCCCTGAGCCTGCCTTATGCTCCCTCATCATATCCCCCTGCCCCCTGAGCAGTTTTGGCCCTGGAATCTTTAGGGTTGCTGCAGGTGGAAGGTCTCATCTTCTGTAGCTTCTTCCTGCTGAGCAAGGGCGTAGAGTTGTCCCTACCTATCTCGGTCAATATGGGTCAGTCAGGGAACATAGAGGGGAGTTATAAAAGGCAGAGGCAGCTGAATCCACCGTGGGCAATGTGTATGAACCTCCTTGAGTAAAAAGGATCGTGTGTTGGCTTGAAGTGATTGCAGTGATGGAGTCTTGGTGCCAGGCAGAGAGACATGGGAGAAAAAGCAGAACAGAATGAGAACCACTAGAAAGATCAGCCCAAATGGAAGTCCTTTGGTAGCTGACGCACCTCCTCCAGTCCAGGAGTTTAACCAATCATTACAGGAAAGGGATTGTTTAAAGTGCCAAGTTGGAGTACTCATGTCAGTGAGAAATCCAGAAATGTTTCTGTGGTCATCTGGAATGTACACACAGCATTTTGTTTTGATGAGAGTATAAGTTACACCTTGTGCAGCAGTTAGCACATATGCCGTTCTATTTTCTAGAGCTGTTTTCTGCATTCGAGTTATGTTCGTATTTAACACTATAATGGTATGTTGAGAGTCATTTAAGTCCTTAACTGTGTAACAAGTGATGTATGTACAGCCATCCTGTAGACTCTGTTTGGTTCAGTAAGCAATCAGCTAATTAATCAGAGGTACTCTTCTGGAACCGAGAAAAACAGGGGTGACTGGTTAGAGCAAATCACAAACTTAGTGTTTCCCAGTGCTGCCAGTGAGATATTAGACGTCGGGCGGGAAGCATCCTCAGAGGAGAGTGGGAAGAGGCAGCAGGAATGAGGTTGGTCTTTCTGATTTGTACCTCAGATGTCTGTGGTGGTCCTTTTGAATGGCCCATTGTAAGAAGGACTTGTTAGTAGAACTTGGGGAAAGAGAATGAAAAAGAAAGTTGCCATCATCATAAGAGGTGTGAACAAGTGTTCCACAGGTTCACAGGAAGGAGAAGGCACATTCGTGTGCTCATGGATTTCCTGCGAAAGGGGGTACAGGTTTCATTTAGATACGGGAGCCCGTGAAAAATGCCCCTGTAACTTGACCGCAGCCCTTTTATTTTGGAGTCAAATCCCCTGTTGTATTCGACTTTCCATCCTTTGAATAAACCAGGTCTTTTGGGTTTCTATGGGGTAGGTTTCTAGTAACTGTCAGATCAGGTTTAGGAGGGACATGTTTGCATGCTTAGAGATTTATGAATTAACCCAGCCTCAAGTGACGGATGAATAAACCACTAGCCTCTTTGTCTATTGATAGGTGAATCCATCCCATCTTCCAGTCGTTTAAATCATATACCCATGGGGTTATTATTCCCGCAGAATAACAAGCAAGAAGATTGTCCATACCTGTGCCTCTGTGACAAAGTTTACCTCGAGTTGTCTAGCTTAGGCAAACAACAAACTTTTAAAGACAATCATAACTAGGATTTACCATCCCTAACGATGTGTTCTTGAAACATAGTTTGTCTCTGTAAAAACCCTCATTTCCAGGGATGGCCAAATCGAGACTAATTCACTCGTAGGACAAGTCCAGCTTTAACAACCTTGGCCCAATTGTTTCCATAAGTTCAGCAAGAATAGTGATGGATCATAAGGATCTTTTCAAGTCTGCTCTGCCGGAACCTTTTATCAGGAATCTCCAGACTGAACTTTTTGTAGCCTCTCCGGGCCAGAAGCCAAGCCAGTTACTTCCGTCAGACAGGCCTGCAATATCTGTGGAATTGGGCGAATTCCTCTTCACGAGGTCCCCGAGATATCCTGAGGTTCCTGCACCTGCCAGGAAGTGACATTCTTGACTCACCTGGGGAGGCTACTGGGAACTCTGGAAGCAAGGTATCGGGTCAACATTTCAAGGGGCTGTATGGCTCCATGTTTCCCAAAGTCAACCTTGGTCCCTTGGAGCTACACGCTCACACCTCTGAGTCTGTGCATGGCTCTCAAATAGGACGTCCCAGTCAAAGCCTTGGTAAAAATAACCAGTATTTCCAATGGTGTCCTGTTCCAAGGACTTACGCAAATGAGTACGATTGTCACGAGAGAAAGGATACTCACTGGGAGGGTGTGAATGTCAGAGGGTTTAGGTAGAGAGAAAAGATAAACGCTTCCGCTCACAAAGGAATGCTTGATGACATTTCCGTAGATCACAGCTATCTTAAGAGGAAGTTTCCTTCACCAGAAAGAGCAAACAGAGAACCAGCAGTGTCTCTGACAAGAGTCCCAAAACTCTGATCTTCCTCAGTTCGTTCAGTCCCACGTTCCCAACTCTTGTTCAGTTTGATTGCGGCTTTTTAATTCTGAATTCTGGACATTCTTACCCGTTTTCATGTTCATCTTAAAGACATCAAATACCCGTGTTTGTCCACAGAGCCCTTTTTCCGAATCGAGAGGTCCTTAAGGATGCAGCTGACGAGGAAACTCAGTTATTTCTGCGACACATAACACTTCAATAGTCAGACTATCAAGTGAGGACCTTATGCCAAAACACTGAAGACTTTAGGATTTGAGTGTAGAGTGGGGGTAGTTGCAACATTTACCCGAGCAGTACAGCCCAAGGTTTACCATCATTTGATAGAGCTTTTCTGAGTAACTTAACATACCAAATGAAAAGGCCTACCTGGTCAGAAAGACTTCATTTACAATTGAAATCTTGGGAAAGTCTGCTAAAACCTTAGAAGGTTATGAAGCCTGTCCCAAATAGGATTGCAGGTCATTACAAACCTTACAACTTTATTCAACCAAGGTTGAAGGTGGCAATGAGAGACTCTACAGGCAAACGTGTAGCATCATAGAGCTGTTAGCAAAGCCTAGCTCCTTTACCAAGGACACGTTTTCACTTGAGGTCATCAAAGACCTGATCTTTAGAAAGCTTTAGAAAGCTTTGGTTCTCCTGACAGACAACTGAGAAAAAGAACCTTGTTTCCAAAGCAGACAAACCTTATGTTTAGGAATCAGTGCTTGAGCGCTCGGTCCTATTTGGAAAAAAAAAAACCTAGATGTCCAATGAACTTCATCTTCTTCGTCATGCAGACTTGAAAGAAAACTTTAAAGTTTCAGGTTACTGAGGCGCCTGGGTGTCTCAGTGGGTTGAGCATCGGACTTCGGCTCAGGGCATGACCTCCCGGTCTGTGAGTTCGAGCCTCACGTCAGGCTCTGTGCTGACAGCTTGGAGCCCGGAGCCTGCTTCGGACTCTGTGTCTCCCTCTCTCTCTAGCCCTCTCCCGTTTGCTCTCTTTCAAAAATGCATAAATGTTAAAAAAAAAAAAAACAGCAACAATGAAACCTGAAAGTTTCATGTTAGCAAAGACTTTGAAAGCTATCCTAACCTGTGACAACTTTGAACCAGGCACAACTAACCATTATTTTAAGTCATCTTTGTGCTAACAAATTGCAACCGAGATAAAATGAGCTTCTCTGACCTTTGGTAAACCTTGGTAGAAAAAACGTTTTCTATTTAATGCTGATAAGTCTAAAGACAGGTCCGCCAAACTTAGGTGAGTTTCAACACTGGATTGTTTCACCTGCGTCCACTTAAAAAAAGAAAATCCGTTTGTTCTCCCGGGATGCCAGTGGGGGGGAGGGGGATCTGGGGCGGGTGGTCCCAGGGGTGCTCTGGGCTCCTTGACCTGGAGGGTAGGAGAAGGAGCCGGCGGTGCCCGAGGCACTGAGGATGGGATAGGAACCGGGTACTCAGGCCACCCCCAAGGTGGTGCAGAAACAGGAGGAGGGGGAGGGGAAGGCAGAAGAGGTGAGGTGCCAGCAGAAGGCAGACAAGGACAATTTCCTGGTTCCAACCTCATCAGCTCTGTCAGAGGCACAGATGCCATGTTTTCTGTTCCCCCAAAGTGGAAATGGGCGATCTGGGTCAGGCCAGAGAAGAGGGGGAAACAAATGGAGTTTTAGCAGCTGCTCGGGAATATTCCTTCAAGTCCCCGTCCCAAGGAAGACTAAGCACACGTGGCTCTAATCATAGCTGTGAAGCCGGGAAATAAATGAGGGAGAAGCCCTCACATCTAGTAGGAGGAGGAACAGAGAGAAAGAGTCCGCGTCCCCTTTGTCAGGGATGGCCTGTGTTTCCTCCCCTAACCTGGGTTCTCTTAGGAGGAAGGAGGCCTGTTGAGACAATTATCATCCGGTATATCAGGAGGGAGTTTCCTGACCTGGTTCCTGAGCACGTTCCCCAAGGGGCCCCAGGGTCCGGGTAGCATGAAGGCCTGGAGGTGGGTACCTCTGTCTGTTTACTAAGGCCACACAGTGTTACAGGATCAGTCCTCTCTGCATTTTGCAAGCCCAGTTGTTGCCAGTGGGTTACAAAGGCATCCCAAGGCAGAATCTTTGGAGACTGAGGAGAAGCCCCCGTGCTCCTCCCAGAGAGAAAAGTCGAAAGGAAAGAGAGAGAGGCTCCGTTGCCGCTGACCATGCCCCCGACTCCTGGGTGGCACCCCATGCACACGGTATGTCAGAGCTTCCTGGTGTCAACGCTCCCTGAGGCGTCCCTCGAATAAAATCTCCATGACTGCCAACTGGCCGACTGAGGGCTCTTGAAGGAGGGATGCTAGCGTCCCCCCACTTCCCCGTTGCATTCTAGACTGCAGACGGGTGCCTGGCGAATGGACCGAATACCTTACCCGGAAGGCCGTGCCTGAAAAGGGCCCTGATGGTCATGTCCTGATTCCCTGGTCTTTGAAGAGCATGCCACAGAGGCCAGGCTCCAGGTTCTTGAAGAACCTGCCGTTTGTAACCCACGGAAAACACAACACTAGAAAAGTTTCACAAGGGGGAATCAATTGCCCAGTTTTGTAATTTCAGTAGTAGTTAGTAGAGGACATTGACAGAAAGCAGCACAGGTGGAAATCCATCATGGTCCAAGTGACAGTCCCACCCATAGAGTCTTCACAAGCAACTCCCCTAGGGAACGGTCCCCAGTTGGGTTTTAATTCACTCAGGTACTGGTTCCCGCTGTCTCCCAGTGGAGCTGTTGCGGCCAGAGGTGGCTAGTCCAGAGTTGTGGAGGGGATCGCCTTAGACCCCTGACGAGGAAACCTCACTTGGGAGTCTTAGGCTTCGTGGCTTAGGTGGCTGTCCCATGCCCTACGCAGACAACGTTGTCTAAGGACAGGAGTGAAGACAGGACATCAAGTTTCTGGATCTCATTACCATCCCGGCCAGGGTACCAACTTGCAGCCAAAGGGCAGGCGCTCTCCTCCTCACAGAGTGGCCGGGGCTAGAGGGTGGCAGCCTGCTCAATCGACAGGAGAGTGTTCCAGTAAGACCACACTCCCCGAAAAGCCCCTGAAATGAGAGTAAAGGAGGAAAAGAGAAAAGTAGAAGCTTGCAGGATGATTGCCAGCTTCTATCTTGGGGGACTTGAGAGAAAGGAAGCAGACTTCCTCGAAGGAAGGATCCTCGAGGATCCTCGAGGTTGGGATCATGTGAAGCTAAGGTTCTCTTTTGTCCCCCACCAAAATGTCATCCTCGGGGCAGCTGAGCTCCCACAGGGAGGCCACTCTGCCTGTTTCAAGGACTTGTCAACGGGCTGTAGGCAGTAAGGGGATTTCTTTTCCACTGGCCTTACTTTCCACACATCACCATGGCAAGCACTTAAACCCCTTTCCTTTCTTCTTGGGTAGCCAGGACTGTCTGGGGTTATCAAACATATTCCAACCAGGGGGGCGGGAGGGGTGCAGTACCCGCCTGTATTTTGCCCTCAGCCTACCTTATGCTCCGTCATCACAGGGCACACCATCATGGTAAGGCCCTCCCGTTTTGCCGACTCCCACAGCCACAGTCCTTCCCCAAACCAGGAGGTACAACAGGTCAGTGGCAGGACAAAAGACTGCTCTTCAAAGAGAAGCCGAGGCCCGAAGGGCACCAGGAGACAGAGCACAAGGAAAAAATGCCAGACGGTCTCCCAGCCAGCCTAGAGTCCAGGATCCCCAAAGGGAGCCCAGCCCCCTAGCGGAGCCCTGGAGCCTTCTCCTCCAGCTCCAGTTCAGCCCCGCCCCGCGCCCCCCCCCCCCCCCCGCCACTGGAGCTCGGGCACATCATCCGGCAGCAACACCCCCAGCACTAAGCTGAGCCCCAGAGGGAACCGACGGGGCCCAGCCTCTGTCATGGGGAACAAGGTCCACTGCCAGTGAATACTGGGAGCCATGGACAATGACCCCAGGATCCCGATTTGGCAACACGAGCCAAAAGGGACCGGTACGAAGGTTATTCAGATTCTTAGTAACAGCGTTTTGCTATGTGACACCTAAAAAAGGGAATAAAATCATACCCCTTTGACCTTAATAAATATCATCAAATAACACCATTTGAAACCTACACTGAAGGAAGACAGGAAGCTGCACCGAAGGAAGCAGCTGAGCCACAGTCCATGTCTTCATTTTGTTCTTTCACTTTACCTGGGTTTCATTGTATTTGATTATTCTTTTTATCTGTTTATATTGGTTTAATCCATGCCCATTGTAGTTTACAAAGTGAAAAGACAAGTACCTTTGTATGCAATATACAGACACAGCGTCGCACAGTGGGGCCCAGGGGCGGGGCAGAGGAGACCACTTTCCCTGGGAACAGAAGTTCTAATGCCAGGAATGGATTTGGGTAGAAGGCTGGGCAGCCAGCCATGCCAGCCCCTGCTTAGGTCAATTCCCATTTCCTGGGTCTCCCCTCTCCCCGCAACTCCTAAAAAAGAGCCCCAGAGATAACACCAAGGACGGGATCCTATCCCATTGGGCGAGTGCCCACGTCAAGAGAAGAAATATACACCCCTGAGCACGTAGCACGTGGGAAGGGATACCGTTTCAAAAACTTAAATAAATATTTACTTAGAGAGGGGCAGTGCTAGTGGGGGAGGGACAGAGGGAGAATCCCAAGTCTACTCTGTGCTATCAGCTCGGAGCCCGATGCGGGGCTCCAGCTCACAAAACTCTGAGATGGCGACCTGAGCAAGACCAAGAGTGGGACGCTTGAGCCACTGAGGCCCACCCAGGTGCCCCGTCCCTGCGTTTTAAGTGCAGGGAACGATGCTGAGCTCCAGGAAGCCCGGGGACATGGCACAGGAGATTGGCCAGGGCGACGGGTGGGACCAGATCCAGAACAGCTTCCCAGGCTGGAGGAGTGTCGGCGGGATAGTGACCTGCTGGATTTGGAGTTGTAGGAAGCACAAGGTGGAGGGCCACACCATCATGGTGAGGCCCTTCCTTTTTGCTGACTCCAGGAGCCACAGCCCTTCCCCAATCCAAGTTCCAGCCATCTGGGGCGGGGGGGTGGGGGTCTTCTGGGAGGCGCCAGGACAAATACCGAGCGGGGAATGCACCTATGTTCTAGTATTTGCGACCCTCAAATGAGAAAACCTTTGGAGGAAATTGATGAGCGTCCACCCAAGCAAGAGAGCAGAGTTCAAAGCCGTTATGAAGGACCGATGGGAAAATATAGGGCAGGAGGAAGGACTCAGTCCTTATGTGGAGCCAGGCCATGACACCGAGGACCCCCCCGGCTGCCTCAGGTAATGACAGAGCAGAAGGCAAAACGTCCAGGCAGTCTCCCACCAGCCTAGAGCCCAGCCCTCTCCTGGAGCCTCATTCCAGCCTTCTGCAGCTCCAGCATATTCTCAAAGCGGAGCCTTTTGACTTCTGTAGGAACCAGCATCATGAGAACCATTAGCCCGGCCAGGTGTGACCCATTCACCACAGACGCAGACACGCACGGCGAATGCTGGGAGCCAGGGAGCACGTCCCTAGAGCCAGAAAACCGCTGTGTAGAAACTGCATACAGATTGAAAAAAAAGAGTTTTCCAAACAATAAAATAAAACCCAAATGAGAGAGCCAAGGCTCCGTGCCTCCATTTTATTTTGTTTTGTTTTGTTTCATTTTCGAAGTTTAAAGCAACTTCCATAAATACTTGTTTGAAAGAGAGGGACAGTGCGAGTGCTGGAGGGGCAGAGAGAGAACCCAAGCAGCCTCTGTGCTATCAGCTCAGAGCCCGATGTGGGGCTCCAACTCACAAAACCGTGAGATCACGACCTGAGCAAAAGCACGTGTGGGATGCCGAGGGACGGAGGCCCACCCAGGTTCCCCGTCCCTGCATTTTAAGTGCAGCGAAAGATGCTGAGCTCCAGGAAGCCCCGGGACAGGTGCAGGACACTGGCCAGGAGTCGGACCCAAACCCACGCGGGTGTGTGTGATGCAACGTGGGTGCACCGTGTGGACACAGTGGCCCGGGCAAGCAGATACGGTCCTGTGGACAACGGGAATGTGCACACCCCTCAGAGTTCTCTGCAGTGGATTCCCATCAAGAGGGTATCTCGTGTCCGCGGCCTACAAGAGGAGAGGCCACCCGAGCTGCGGGTCTGTCCTTCTGTCCCCAGCTGGGTGAAGCTTTAGAGACTGGGCTGCTTTTCCTGAGGCATCTCTCTCCTCCCCTGCTCTTGTGTTTTTTGTATGGGGAGGAGGGAGGCCGTTATTCCAGATCTTGTAATGAAGTCGATGCCGCAGAAAGGTGTATCACAGATACTCTGTTTGCATCCTCGCCGCACAGAATTGGGGCCGTGCATGTCCCGGTCGGAGGAGTGTGGAGTGATGTAGTCCTAGGGAATTCACCAGAACAACTAAATGGAAAAATCACCTAAGGGACTTGTTGTGGGAGTATTGCAGGGCAGAAATGCAGACTGTGGAGGCGCCTGGGTGGCTCAGTCGGTGAGTGGCCGACTTCGGCTCAGGTCACGATCTTGCAGTTCCTGGGTCCGAGTTCCTCGTCGGGCCCTGCACTGACGGCTCGGAGCCCGGAGCCTGCTTCAGATCCTGTGTCTCCCTCTCTCTCTGCCCCTCCCCAGCTCTCACTCTGTCTCTGTCTCTCTCAAAAATAAAGAAATGTTAAAACAAATTTTTTTTTTACAGAAATGTAGAGATTGTGGGGCGCCTGGGTGGCTCAGTTGTTTAAGTGTCCCAATTTAGCTCAGGTCGTGACCTTGCAGTTTGTGGGTTCGAGCCCCGCCTCAGGCTCTGTGCTGACAGCTCGGACCCTGGAGCCTGCTTCGGATTCTGTCTCTCCCCCTCTCTCTGCCCCTCCCATGCTCATGCTCTGTCTCTCTCTGTCTCTCAAAAATAAATAAACATTAAAAAAATTTAAAAAAAAGAAAACAATGTAGAGATTGTATCCTACCTTCCTACACTAACATTGCCCCACATTTTCAGAAGCGCCAAGGGGAACATTTAGGTCCCGTGGCCTATGTTGCTTATGACCAAGACTTCACAACAGGGTAACAAAGTCCTGAGAACCAGCCTGTGTGGGAGTGGAAATGGCGTGGGGGTGGGCCCCCAAAGTAGCTTAGGGGTCCCAAACGTTGCAGCTGAGTCTCCACTGTAATGCAGGAGTCTAGCTTTTCCATGTCCCACATGGGGAGGGATCCCCCCCCCACCACAGGAACCTGGAGGGTTCGCACACCAAAGGAAGCTGTGCACATACAGGACAGAGGTGGGGGGAGGCAGGCAGGGGTGGGCATTTGGAGCAGCACCCCTTATTTCCAGGACCACGCCCACTAGTGCATTTTGCTCTGCATCCCCAAACTTGAATGTCCCCTAGCTCAGGGCCTGGGAAGCAGTCTGCTGGGAGCATGGGATGCTCCACCAATGAGACTTTCTCCTGTGAGCTCAGGGCCCCTGGCTGCCTCTGGTCTCCTTAGTCCAAGCGGGTTCTCGGGGACAGTCTTCATGTTCTAAAGAGTGGGGACCAACGTGACGACTTCCGCGACACAAGACACCTTTGGCTGCAGGTGCACAGTGGGCTCTGGGTGGGGAGCTTCAGAGACAGTCATCGCGTCCCTCAGCGATTTGACACCCCTGGTGGGTTCTCACCTGCTTCCTGAATTATGAAATTACTTCATGCAGCTTGTGTGATGAACAGTCTCTCGTAAAACATGAACTCAGGGTAGAGAGCGGTCAGTGCCGAGAGAGGACATTAAAGGGGATGTGGCAGACGTGTCCATGTGGCTCCCGGTGGCATTATCCACTACTTGGAGTAACCAGACACCGGACTCTGAACTGCGCATGTGGCCGCCCAAGACCCTAGGGTTCCCGGCATCCTCTGCGGCAGGGCCGGTTGAGTGACCACACTCTCCCCCCTGGATGGGACGGGAAGCGATTTGTCCTTCTGGGATGTCTCCTAGCAGAGAACCAGGCCCTTTGTGCTTCTCTCCCTATCCTGCTGCTGGGAACGCAAACTCCCACCCTGGCCCCAGGGCGGCTCCTCTGGGATGACAGGGCTTTGGGGAGAGGAGCTTCCTGGGGCAGCCCTGCCAGGCCAGCCCTGGACCGTCTGCCTGTAGACCGAGCCGGAGAGAGATGCAGACTCATGCGGGGCACCTCCGTGACAGCAGCTGAACCTTGTCGTAACCAGGACAGCAGTCTTGGGGCAGATTTTCCGTGTGCTTCCTTTGGGCCAGGCTGCTCCCAGAACCACAGCCCTCCGAAATTCTCAGCCCTTCCTTCCGTGGGGTGAACGGCCAAGCTCGGCTCTAGCCCTCTCCTCTCCAGGGGCTTCCCTGGAAATGCAAGAGGCTCCACACTCCCAACGTAAGGAGTCCACCTCGTATCTTCAGGGACTTCATCCTCTTCCCTCCCACACCGTGCATTCCCACCCTCCGCCAGAGAGGTAGCTGGCTTTGAAATAGGCTGTGCTGACTCTCGCCCCGCTAATAGCTGCGGATTCTAATTAAATAACTCCGGGAACAGGCCGTCTCGCGCACGGTGTAACTTGATTATTGCTCGAAAGATGAGTTTGGAGCTGACAAGTTCCCTGCGAAGCTGACAAGCTTAAAAGCTGAATTTGACAAACCGACCAAACAGCAATTGCGCACGGTAGGAAGGTGGAGCCCGGGACTTGGGGACGACTGGGCCTGAGCTCTCAGTCTGGGGAGACAGATACCGAGGACTTCGCAGGTGCCTGGTCTGCTCAGGGTCATTTCCTATACGCCCTCCGCTCTTACGGAACCTGCCATTTTATGGGGGGAAGGACTTCTAATAACATTAACTTTGCTGAAGATGTCATGACAACGTATACAGTCCATTTGTTTGTTACTCTTAATTGTCTGCAAAGGGTCTGGTAGTGCTGCTTTAAAATAAAGTGTATCTAGAGAAAATCTGAGGTTCAGTAAGGCCTACAGATCAGGAGACGATGCCTTTGAGAAGAGTTTGTTACTCACGGTTCCCAGGAGGAAGGGGCACGCCACACCGTGCAGGGCCACGTGAAGAAACCCCAGGAGGAGGGACAATTGTGACAGGCGCCTTACTTGTGGTTTCTGCAGGAGGGAACAAGCAAGGCAGGTGACACGCTTAGGATTGGGTAGTGTGGATAATTTCAGGACCCTGGGGCCTGGGTGGGGCCTGTCCCGAATGATCTGGTACCTGGCCCGGGGGTGATTACGCCAGGTAGACAGTGGCCCGGAGTCGGAGAGTCTGACAGCCTGAAAGGAGGTGGGGGGGTGTGGGCTCTGCGTTGGTCGTTTCTATTTGGCGAGTGGGCCCCTAGAAGGAGGATTCTTCCTGGGGGCGGGAGGGGGTGGTGACAGGCCAGAGAGGTCAAGTCAAAGTGACTCGGCACGCGACCTGTCAGGCAGACAGACGCACACACACCGGCCTCATCTTACATGTCACCTTCTCGGAGGAACCATCCCCGCCTACCCAACCCCCAGTCACAGCGCCCCCCACCCCTAGTCTCCCTTGCCATTACCAACTTCATCCCTTCGGGCCATTCAGGGCTCCACCCCTGCTCAAGCACCCAGGCACAGCTCCCCCATCCGGAGGAAGAGTCCTCATGCACAAGGGCACCAGGTCCTGTGCAATCTCTTCTCCCGTGATTGTTCCCCCACGCCCCAGCCGTGGCTGGCCCCCAGCCTCCTCCAGCCCCACCCTGGCACTTCTGAGCCTCCTGACTCCTGCCTTTCCTCTGCCGCGCATGCCCCTTCTAACACAGTGTGCTCACTGTCTGCCCTCCACAGTGTCTTTGCCTCAGGAGCAGGGCACAGAGGCATCTGGGGGTTGTTGTTTGTTTGTTTGTTTTGTCTCATTCATTGCTTTGTCTACGCCTAGGTCGGTGCCAGGCACACGTAGGGGGTCAATAAAGGGTGAATAAACAGCCCTCAGCACTACCCAGGACATTCTGGTTTGTGGTCTACAACATTCACTCACCCGGGGCACATTCACTGAGGCCCTCGCATGCCGGGCTGGTTCCAGACACCAGGGCACAGTGGTGGCTCAAGCCAGCAGGGGTCTCCATTCTCATGTAGCCAACGGTCTAGTGGGAGAGACGGGAAAAAAAAAAAATGACGTGTACGCGAAATCAGGTGGCGGTGTATAGAGTGGAGAAAAATAAAATCAGGAAGGATGTTGGACGCAGTTCCTAAAGGTGTTTCGGGAGCAAGTGATGCACTGGGCAGAGTTCCAGGTTGCGAGAAGAGCAAGTGCAAAGGCCCTGAGGCCGCAGCGGGATGCCCGTGTCTTAATTATTAGTGTGGAATCTTAGCTTTGTCTCGAGTCTGTATTTTGTGCATTCGGTACTCCTTGGTTTCACCTTTCTAGCTAATTAGCCCGAGTCTGCGTTATCAATCTGTTGAACTCAGCCAACCCCCAGGGGGCAGGTACAAGTACACGTGGGGATACTGAGGCCACCCTGGGGGATGTTGCTAGGAATGATGAGCAGTGTCCCGGAGCAGAGGACAGAGCAGGGCTCCCGTGCAGCCGGCTCAGGCTAGGTGTGGCAGGGAGAGGGCCATAGGGACAGGTGTGTGGCAGTTATCACACTACAGCCCTCCCACTCAGGGTGCCTCGCGTTTCCACCCGGGCCTGGGCTGGCTGCTCCTCCTTGCTCTCTGTTGGATGGGCACCCATTTGTTCATTCGTTCATTCGTTCATTCACTTACTCATCATCATGTGTTCCCATTGCTTCCCTGTGGCCAGATGATGGCTCATCCTGGGAGACCCTCCTCCTCGAAGCCCTTCTTGATTCCCACCGCCTTCCACAGCCCCCTCTGGCCTCACCGAGACCCCCTCCGGCACAGGGCTGTGATCACCCTGGTTCCTCTCCAGTCCGTGAGCTCTCTAAGGGCTCTGGGCCAGATGCAGAAACGGGCTGAGAAAAATGTGACGGTAGATAGAATACTGAATAGACACAGGCCACCTGTGGGTCAAGCCCACCTCCTCCCTCTCTCTAGGACCAGAAGGGCTCCATCATTAATAGGAGCCGAGGGACCTTCTCTTACTTCCGTGCTCATTTACACCATTAACAGTCTGGGTTTTTTTTTCCAACTTTAATTTATTTTAAACTTTGAGGACATGTCAGGATGGTACCTCTCGGTAATGAGAAACTAATTATCACTTCAAGGGCGGGAATCCATCTGTTGTGTCTGAGCCAAGACAGGACAGTGTGGAAGCTCAGGATGCTGAGGAGACGGCTAGGGGGCCGGGCCTCGGGGCAGGAGACAGATGGAGACGTGGAGACAGGGCTGCCAGGACGTGGGTGAAGCCGGGAGGAGGGGGGAATCTGGGGGCTTCCACACATGGGGGCGAGTGCACCCAGCGTCACCTTCTGTCCCACCCCGCTGCTCCTGCCTTAGCATGCGAGCCCTGTCGCCCCCATTGCATCCCACCCCTGGGCCTTTGCACAAGCTGGGTCCTCAGCACCTAGCAAAGCCCCTCCCCCTTCAGGACTCTGCTCTTCCGACCCTGCCTGCCCACTGCCCACGCCCCACCCTGACACACTCACCCCATCTATACTCAAATCACCTGATTGTAACTGCCTGATGACCAGTCTCCTGGGGACATGGTCTGCTTTTTGAGGGGCAGCTTTATAGACTGGCAGACCGAGGTTCTAACCCCTATTAGTGTGCATGACCTCGGGCAAGCCCCTTGTCTCCCTGCAAGTGGGCCTGGCCACAGCCACCTCACAGGATGCTGTGCTATACATGAGCACATGTGCCATACATGAGCTATACATGCCAGAACTGGAGCGTTGGGCCGGGCGTCTGCTGCTGTGTGCCCTCAGTGTTGACCTTGGGACCACAGACACCCGCTGGCTGGGGTCTGCAAATGCCTGATGGAGGGCCGTATGAGGGACTGTTAGGGTGGATCTTGGGAAGTCAGAAGCCGTGGCATACCTTGGGGACACTTCCCAGAGCCCTTGTTCCCAATGCCTGGCCCACCTCCTCCCCTTCTCAGCTGCCTCTGCAGGGCCGGCCTTGAGGGCTACCTTCTCAGCCCATTGAGACCCCTGGCCAGGGACTGGGGCAGGCTGACATGGCTGTGGCTCATGCCCAGATGAGGAGGTGAAGCTCCATGAGGCAGCAGGGAGGACAGCAAACTCAGATGACTCCAGGGGCCGAGTCTGGAGAGGCAGGGGGAGCTTAGGGAGCAGTGGGGACTGTGGAGGTCTGGGGACACAAGCTCTGTCCACAGGATGGCTCCAGCTCAGCCCCAGAAGAGAGCGGCCCGGAAGGAATGTCCCCCAAGCGTCTGGATCTTCTTTTTTTGTTTATATTTATTTTCTTGACTTTATATGCAAGTTAGCGTATAGTGCAACAATATAGATTCCTTAATGCCCCTTACACATTTAGCCCATCCCCCCTCCCACAACCCCTCTAGTAACCCTCTGTTTGTTCTCCAGGTGTAAGAGTCTCTTATGTTTTGTCTCTCTCCCTGTATTTATATTATTTTTGCTTCCCTTCCCTCTGTTTTGTATCTGAAAGTCCTCATAGGAGTGAAGTTATAGGAATTTGTCTTTCTCTGACTGACTAACTTCACTTAGCATAATACCCTCTAGTTCCATCCACGTAGTTGCAAATGGCAAGATTTCATTCTTTTTGATTGCCGAGTAAGACTCCATTGTATCTATATACCACATCTTTATCCATTCATCCAGAGATGGACATTTGGGCTCTTTCCGTACATTGGCTATTGTCGACAGTGCTGCTGTAAACATCGACGTGCATGTGTCCCTTCAGAACAGCATACCTGTATCCCTTGGATAAATATCTAGTAGTGCAATGGCTGGGTCATAGGGTAGTTCTATTTTTAATTTTTTGAGGAACCTCCATACTGTTTTCCAGAGTGGCTGCACCAACTTGCATTGCCACCAACAATGCAAAAGAGATCCTCTTTCTCTGCATCCTCGCCAACATCTGTCATTGCCTGAGTTGTTAAGGTTAGCCATTCTGACAGGTATGAGGTATTCTCTCATTGTGGTTTTGATTTGTATTCCCCTGATGATAAGTGACGTTGAGCATTTTTCCATGTGTCGGTTGGCCATCTGGATGTCTTCTTTGGAGAAGTGTCTATTCATGTCTTTTGCCCATTTCTTCACTGGATTGTTTGATTTTTGGGTGTTGAGTTGGATAAGTTCTTTATAGGTTTTGGATACTAACCCTTTATCTGATATGTCATTTGCAAATATCTTCTCGCATTCTGTTGGTTGCCTTTAAGTCTTGCCGATTGTTTCTTTGGCTGTGCAAAATTTTCCTTTTGATGAGGCCCCAGTAGTTCATTTTTGCTTTTTGTTTCCTTGCCTCCGGAGACGTGCTGAGTAAGAAGTTGCTGTGGCCAAGATCAAAGAGATTTTGCCTGCTTGCTCCTGGAGGATTTTGATGGCTTCCTGTCTTATGTTTAGGTCTTTCATCCATTTTGAGTTTAGTTTTGTGTATGGTGTAAGAAAGTGGTCCAGGTTCATTTTTCTGCATGTCGCTGTCCAGTTTTCCCAGCACCAATTGATGAAGGGACCGTCTTTGTTCCATTGGGTATTCTTTCCTGCTTTGTCAAAGATTAGTTGGCCATATATTTGTGGGTCCATTTCTGGGTTCTCTATTGTGTTCCATTGATCTGAGGGTCTATTTTTGTGCCAGTACCATACTGTCTTGATGATTACAGCTTTGTAATACAGTTTGAAGTCTGGGATTGTGATGCCTCCCGCTTTGGTTTTCTTTTTCAAGAGTGCTTTGGCTCTTCGGGGTCTTTTGTGGTTCCATACAAATTTTAAGATTCTTTGTTCTAGCTCTAGGAAGAATGCTGGTGTTATTTTGATAGGGATTGCATTGACTATGTAGATTGCTTTGGATAGCATTGACATTTTAGCAATATTTATTCTTCCTATCAAGGACCATGGAATATTTTTCCATTTCTTTGTGTCTTCTTCAAATTCTTTCATAAGCTTTCTATAGTTTTCAGTGTGTAGATTTTTCACCTCTTTGGTTAGAATTATCCCTAGGTGTTTCATGGTTTTTGGTGCAGTTGTAAATGGGATCGATTCCTTGATTTCTCTTTCTGTTGCTTCATTGTTGGTGTATAGGAATGCAACTGATTTCTGTGCATTCATTTTATATCCTGTGACTTTGCTGAACTCATGGGTCAGTTCTAGCAGTTTTTTGATGGAATCTTTTGCATTTTCCATATAGAGTATCATGTCATCTGCAAAGAGTGAAAGTTTGACCTCCTCCTGGCTGATTTGGATACCTTTTATTTCTTTGTGTGGTCTGATTGCTGAGACTAAGACTCTCAATACTATGTTGAATAACAATGGTGAGAGTGCACATCCCTGCCGTGTTCCTGACCTTAGGGGGAAAGCTCTCAGTGTTTCCCCATTGAGGATGATATTAGCATTGGGTCTTTCATATATGGCTTTTATGATCTCAAGGTGTGATCCTTCTATCCCTACTCTCTTGACGGTTTTTATCAAGAAAGGATGCTGTCAAATGCTTTCTCTGCATCTATTGAGAGGATTATGTGGTTCTTGTCCTTTCTTTTATTGAGGTGATGAATCCTATCTATTGTTTGCAGATATTGAACCAGCCCTGCATCCCAGGTATAAATCCCACTTGGTCGTGGCGAATAATTTTTTTAATGTATTGTTGGGTCCTGTTGGCTAATACCTTGTTGAGGACTTTTGCATCCATGTTCAGCAGGGAAATTGGTCTATAGTTCTTCTTTTTAGTGGGGTCTCTGTCTGGTTTTGGAATCCAGGTAATGCTGGCCTCATAGAAAGGGTTTGGAAGTTTTCCTTCCACTCCTCTATTTTTTTTGGAACAGCTTCAAGAGAATAAGTGTTAACTCTTCCTTAAATGTTTGGTAGAATTCCTCTGGAAAGCCATCTGGCCCTGGACTCTTGTTTTGGGGGAGATTTTTGATTACTAATTAGATTTCTTTACTGGTTATGGGTCTGTTCAAATTTTCCATTTCTTCCTGTTTCAGATTTGGTATTTATATGTTTCTAGGAATTTGTCCGTTTCTTCGAGAGTGCCCATTTTATTGGCATATAGTTGTTCATAATAATCTCTTATTGTTTTTATTTCTGCTGTGTTGGTTGTGATCTCTCCTGTTTCATTCCTGATTTTATTTATTTGGGTCCTTTCCTTTTTCTTTTTGGTCAAACTGGCTAGTGGTTTATCAATTGTGTTAATGCTTTCAAAGAACCAGCTTTTGGTTTCATATGATCTGTTCTACTGGGTTTTTGTTTTGTTTTGTTTTTTTGTTTCGATAGCATTGATTTCTGTTCTAATCTTTATTATTTCCTGTCTTCTGCTGGTGTTGGGTTTTCCTTGCTGTCCTTTTTCCAGCTCTTCAAGGTGTAAGGTTAGGTTGTGTATCTGAGACCTTTCCTCCTTCTGTCAGAAGGCCTGGATTGCTATGTCCTTCCCTCTTATGACCACCTTTGCTGTGTCCAGAGGTTTTGGGCTGTGGTGTTATTTTCATTGGCTTCCATGTACTTTTAAATTTCCTCTTCAACTTCTTGGTTAGCCCTATCATTCTTTAGTAGGATGTTCTTTAGTCTCCAAGTATTTGTTATCTTTCCACGTTTTTTTCTTGTGGTTGATTTTGAGTTTCCCAGCATTGTGGTCTGAAACTATCCATGTTATGATCTCGATCTTTTTGTGTTTGTTGAGGATTTATTTGTGTCCCAGTACATGATCTATTCTGGAGCAAATTCTGAGCGCACTGGAGAAGAATGTATATTCCGTTATTTTAGGATTTAAATTTTTTTAACGTTTCTTTATTTTTGAGACAGAGAGAGACAGAGCATGAATGGGGGAGGATTAGAGAGAGAGGGAGACACAGAATCTGAAGCAGGCTCCAGGCTCTGAGCTGTCAGCACAGAGCCCAACGTGGGGCTCAAACTCACGGACCACGAGATCATGACCTGAGCTGAAGTCGGACGTATAACTGACTGAGCCACCCAGGCACCCCGTGTTGCTTTAGGATTTAATTTTCTGAATATATCTGTTAAGTACCTCTGGTCCAGTGTGTCATTCAAAGCCATTGTTTACTTCTTGACTTTCTGTTTAGATGATCTGTCCTTTGTTGTAAGTGGGGTGTTGAAGTCCCCTACTATGATGGTATTATTATCAATGAGTTTCTTTCTGTTTGTGATTAGTTGACTTATATATTTGGGTCCTCCTACATTTGAAGCATAAATCTTTACAATTGGTAGGTCTTCTTGGTGGATAGACCCTTCATTATGATATAATGCTCTTCTTCATCTCTTGTTACAGTCTTTATTTTAAAGTCTAGATGGTCTGATATAAGTATGGCTACTCTGGCTTTCTTTTGTCAGCCATTAGCATGATAGATGGTACTCCATCCCCTTACTTTCAATCTGAAGATATCTTTAGTTCTAAAGTGGATCTCTTGTAAACAGCATATACATGGATCTTGTCTTCTCATCCATTCTATTACCCTATGTCTTTTGGTTGGAGCATTTAGTCCATTGACATTTAGAGTGAGTACTGAAAGATATAAATTTATTGCCATTATGTTTCTTGTAGAGTTGGAGTTTCTGGTGGTGTTCTCTTGTCCTTTCTAGTCTTTGTTGCTTTTGCTCTCTCTCTCTCTCTCTCTCTCTCTCTCTCTCTCTCTCTCTCTCATCCTTTCTCCCCTCAGAGAGTCCCCCTTAAACTTCCTTGCAGGACTGGTTTAGTGGTCACAAACTCCTTTAATTTTTGTTTGTCTAAGAAACTTTTAATCTCTCCTTCTATTTTGAATGACAGCCTTGCTGGATAAAGAATTTTTGGCTGCATATTTTTCCAATTCAGCACATTGAATATATTCTGCCACTCCTTTCTGACCTGCCAAGTTTCTGGTGATAGGTCTGCTGAAAACCTGACCTGTCTTCCCTTGTAGGTTAAGGACTTGTTTCCCTTGCTGCTTTCATGATTCTTTCCTTGCCTGAGTATTTTGTGAATTTGACTGTGAGATGCCTTGTTGATGGTCAGTTTTTGTTGAATCTAATGGGAGTCCTCTGTACCTCCTGGATTTTGATGTCTGGGTCTTTCTCCAGATTAGGACACTTTTCTTCTGTGATTTGCTCACTTAAACCTTCTACCCCTTTCTCTCTCTCTTCATCTCCTGAGACCCCTATGATTCTGATGTTGTTCCTTTTTAATGAGTCACTGATTTCTCTAATTCTTAAATCGTGCTCTTTTGCCTTGGTCTCCCTCTATTTTTCTGTTTCATTATTCTCCATAAGTTTGTCCTCTATATCCCTGAATCACTTCTCTGCCTCATCCATCATTGCCACCATGGCATCCTTTCAAGATTGCAGCTCAGTATACCATTTTTTATTTCATCCTGACTAGATTTAACTTCTGTTATCTGTGCAGAAAGGGGTTCTAATCTATTTTCGACTCCAGGTAGTATTCTTATTATCGTGATTCTAAATTCTGATTCAGACATCTTGATTGGGTCTGTGTTGGTTAAAGTCCCTGGCTGTCGTTTCTTCCTGCTCTTTCTTTTGGGATGAATAACTTCGTTTTGTCATTTTCAAGGAAGAAGAGGAATTAATCACGTAAAAAATATAAAATTAAAAATTAAACACACACACACAAAAATCAAAGAAATGATGCTAGATCCTAGGTGTGTTTTGTTCTGGTTCTTGAATGGAGATTGATAGATTGGAGGGGAAAAAAAGGGAGGGAAAGGAAAACATTTGAAAATTTGAAAAAATGAATATAGAATGAAAAATGATATAGAATAAAATGAAATGATGGAAGTAAAATAGAATTTGAAAACTTACAAAAAGTAAAAAGTATAGTAGAAAGAAAAATTAAAGAAAAATATTTTAATAAAAATTGAAAATAAATGTTTTCTCTTCCTGTAGTCAAGAAAAAGAAAAGAAACAAAAAAAGAAAAAGAAAATGGAATAGATGGACCAGCAAACAGCCTGAAATATGGTTGAAATTACATCCTTTTTCCCTAGAAGTCAAACTATGAAGCACTTTATAGTCCATAAACTAAGCAAGCAGAGAGACTTTTGGTGTTCCTGAAGAGCGAGGTTGGCCCAGTTGGGCAGGGCTTAGTGTAACGGCTCCAATCTCCACTAGATGGCGCTGCTTAGCTTACTGGGGTGGATTGTTGTGGTGCTTGTAGGTATGTATGCTCATGCGCGGGAGGGGTGAAAATGGCGACTCCCGGCTACCTAGTCTCTAGTATGGGAACTCTGCTCTCCCCAACCAGCAGTCGTGCACCTGTCCTTTGTCTCCGGCTTCCATTCACTGCCTGCTTTTACACTGTCCTGACCAAGCCGTCAGGTTGCCAGGCGGCACCTCCCTCCTGAGTTTTATCTCAGATGCAGTGGTGTTTCCCGACCCCTTACTTCTGAGGGTCTCTGGCTTTGACCCGCTGAGACTTTCCGCGGGAGAGTCTCACTGAGCAATGGCCAGGTGCCAACCACACCCAGGAACGTTCATGGGACCGTGCTGCTGCTGACGCGCAGAGACTGCGACTGGGTGCCAGCCCGCCCCAGAAAAAGTTCACGCAATCGTATAGTGGCAGCATTTCAAGGATTATGCAAAATCACAACACCATTCTGGCGCCAGGCTTCACCCTTGACAACCTTGTTCCAGCACTGGCGAATATGGTTGTTCTCCGGGGTCTGCTGGTACCTTTGCCTCTGTGGGGGCCGCAACGCCTCTACCAGATGTCCTCCCAGCAGGGGAACCGCCTCTCCCCTGTGGCTTGAAGACCCTCTGGACTTCACTCTGCTCCTGAGGATTTGCCCTTCCCACCAGAGCACTGCCAGGTATTGAGTTGCGGACTTCCAGGCTCTGTGTTCCACCTGTTTATAGCATCTTAACGGAATTTAAGCCTTCTCCTTTCTCCTTTCTCCTTTTTTAGTTCAGTCACTGTGGCTGTTTCCACTTTTTCACTTTCCCTCCAAATGCTTTTGGGGGGGGAGTGCTTTTCCCGTACCTCACCCCCCCCCCCCGCCTGTGTCTCTATCCTCTCTCTACATGCAAAAACAACTCCCTGCCCTCCGTGGCTTCTCTCCCCCCAGTTTGCCTCTCCGTGTCGTGTACCTGCTGAGTTCTGTGGTTCAGGTTGTGCATGTTGTGTTAATCCTCAAATCCGTTTTCTAGATGTGCAGGATGGTTTGGAGTTGATCTGGCTGTATTTCATGGATGCAAGATGCAAAAACAACTTGCACTCTCTCCCTCCATGTTGGCTCCTCCCCAGCTAGATCTTCTCATGTCAGATCACACAGCCACCGCTAAAATCGCCACACCTGGGTTTCCATCTGAACTCTCCCAATGTTGAATGTGAAAATTAATTCTTTCAAAGTCTGGATTTGGCCCCTGAGGCCTAGTTCCTGGCCCTTGGTTGAAGTCGCTTGACTAGAGATGAGCTGAGGGCCAGGAGCCCCGAGACAGGGTCCAGATTCGGGATATGCACAGCCCCTGTGCCCCCACCTGGTGGCCTCCTTGTGGACATGCAGGGGCACCCCTTCACCACCACCACCACCCCAAAATCAGCCTCCTGGGCAGGGTGCGGTGGCCTGCAGGCTGCTAGGTCTCTGCCTCACTGGCAGAGCCGCCTCACTGCCTGGAGCTGGCTTCGGATTCCGTGTCTCCCTCTCTCTCTGGCCCTTCCCTCGCTCACGCTCTGTGTCTCTCTCTCTCAAAACTAAATAAAAAACGTTAATTAGAAAAAATTTTTTTAAAAAGTAGTTGCTGATTTCAGCACTATGGGGACAGGAGGACTTGGTGACTCACCCGGAGACAGAGCCAGGATTCAAACCCAGCCTGGCACCCAGGAGACGTCCCTGTCCTTCCTCCCTTTTATGACTGCCTGGTTGTTGGGCAGGGATGGCTCCCGGGGCTGATAGCTGGTACCTCTCCGAAGGACACTGGCATGTGTCATGATGGCTCCTGGGGAAGTAGAGAGGGTGGGCCTGGGCATCAGGTCTGCATCAGACCCCAGCTCTGCCCCTACCTGCTGTGTGACCTGGAAACTGCCCTGGCCTCTCTGTGCCCGGCTTTCCCAACCTGACTCGTAGGGTTGCTGTGCTTGGCACACAGTCGGCTCTCCATCGAAGGACAGAAGCCAGTGCTCCCAAAGGGACCTTCTCTTACGAGCTGAGAGGTGACACACGTGGGCCATGTGTCACCCAGAGCTGCTCCTTGACAGGCGAGGCTAGTGTGACTCAACAGGTCCTCCTGCCCGCACACCCCTCCCACCTGAGGCCTTTCCCTTGTCACTGACAGTGATGAAGAGCAGGTCACATTGCCCCAGGAAGTCTGAACTGAGTTTGTGTGACCTGGGTGAATCCCCCGTCTCCCACGACTGGGTTTCCTGGTCGTTTGAATAAGGGACAGAGCGCCACTCACTTGGGTCTTAGCTGCAAGGCCCCCAGGGGCACGATTTACTAATTGCCCCACTGCTTGGGGGCCGGGAGGTATGGATTCCAGGGCACATGAGCCTCTGCCCGGGGACTTTAGGGGACTCCAGGGGACTCATGCCCAGCCAGCCTCCTAGAACAGGGTTAGCGATCCAAGGCCAAGTGCAACTTGTTGGGAAAACAGCCCTGCCCACCGCTGAAAATGTGACTGTGACACATGGCGGGTCCCAGGTGCCTGAACCCCTGTCACCCAGAAAGCAGAGCTGGAGAGTGTGGACTACCTGTGGCTAAGGTTTGTTTTGCACCAGAACAGCAGAGCTGAGGAGTTGTGGCAGACACAAAGGCAGAGTAAAATGCTTTATGGAGAAAGCATTCCGACCCTGCCCTGGAAGACAGGGATCACGACAGCAATGATAGCATGTCTGGGAGCACACTCAGCCCCAACCAGCTTCCGAGCTAACCCGGTGTTACCTCGCTTAATCCCCCCCACCCCAACCTAAGAGGGAGGGCTTTCAAGAGTCCCAGTTTACAGATAAGAAAACTGAGGCTCGTTTTCCTTTTGATGACTAAGCGATGGAGCCAGCTTTGAATGCCAGTGTTCCTATTTCAAAGCCACATCTCGCCACCTGGTTTGGAGAAGGGGCGGGTCCAGGCAGCTGGGACACTCCATCTTTCACACATACAGCCCCCCTCCGGGGCCTGCCGTCCCGGAGGCAGCTGGATGAATCCACTTAATCGATTTCCTCTAAACCCACTCAATCCCTGGCGGCAGCTCTCCTGCCGGCCTGACACTTTGCTGGCTGAGGTTTTCTGGGTGAATCCTCGGCGCCCGCCCACCCGCCCTGCTTGGTCAGACAGACTCCTCCCAGCCTTGTGATTCTAAACCCTCCACTCAACGTTTTACAGAACTGCATGATAAGAGGCCTGCTGGCCTGTGTGCGAGGGGGAGTTTATTGGGGTGGCCTCTTAACACTAAAGTCAACGCAGGAAGGGAACAGAATTGATGTGCATAATGGGACTCAACTTGAAGCTCAGAAGCTGTGGCCCCAGAAGAAATCAAAGCTGAGGCTGAGGGCTACAAGAGAGCAGGATTGGGGCTTGACTAGTTGGTTCTCAATGTGCCATTTAATTTAAAAAAATCAGCCCCCTGGATGATACCAGCTTGCCCTTTAAGGCCAGAATTGGCTGACCTAGCAACCTGGGCACCTGTCCATCCCAGGATGTGATTTCCTGGAACAGAGGGCCTTCATTAGGGCTGCTGCCCTCTCAGACACGGGCTGGACCGTGAGGGCCTCCCCCGCGGTGCACCTGCCCACCTGGGCACCCCCTGGACCGTGTGGTCCCTGCAAGAGCAGGGCATTCTTCACACTCGGCTCAGAGGGCCCCAGGGCATAACGGATGGATGACACGTTTATGGGGTCACATGTGTGCCCCTCTGCATGGGTGAGCATGGCACAGAGCAGAGCCCTCCTCCCTCCCCTCCCCATGTCCTTTCCCTTCCCATCCTCTGCACCCCCCTGGTGGAGCGCTGGAGTGAGCAGGAGTTCTGAGCCCCCTTGGGTTTGTTTAGCCAATAAGCAAACTTCCTGAAGTCCTGAAGTCATACATAGTACGGTGGACGGGGAAAGGCAGAGGCTCTGGGGTCACACCCTACCCCACACTTCACAGCAAGCCCCCACTCACTTCCAGCCTCTGCTGTCTTTTCTGGAGAGTGGGACACAGTCAGCCCCACCCTCGAGCTGGGGGCATCCTGTGTACGTGACAACACCAGGCACTGAGTCATTTCAGGCCCCCTGGGGCCTCCAGCTGGAAGCCAGGCTGAGGGCAGGTGGGACCGGTGAGGGCCACAGGGTCGCGGATGTGACACAGTAGCTGTCTAAAGGACCAGGCTGAGGGTGTGCGTTCTAATATCCAGAAACAGGTAGCTGCCACTACCAAATGCACGAGTTAAGGTCATGTTTGCTCTCTCTTGTCAATTATAATCATCCGTTTGAATAGAGGCCACCAGAGTTTTATTAGCGACATTATTGGCTGTCACAGAATGGCTCTACTCCGTTCCTAAAGTGTCCGTACAAAACTGCAATTTCCCCTCTGCTCCTGCACTCACTCTCATGCTCAGCGTCTCCTAGGAGCTCCCCATAGCCTAAGGCCTGCCCCACTCCAGGCCTAAACTGGAAAATGAGGGCCTGCCCACCTTTCCCACCTGTGCTGTGTTCCCACGGTAATGAACCAGCAGTAATCCCGAGCACCCAAGCTGTCCCCACACCTTTACACCTCTGTGCCATTCCTTCTGCTCTCCATCCCCTGTGCTTTGAGCCCTCAGCTCCCTTATCCACTTGTCCCTTAGAGCTGGATGGTGTCAGATGCTCACATAGTAACCTTTGTTCAGCCCGCCCTGCCTTCTTCCTGTGGATGCTCCACTTGGAGGAATCAGGGTTGGTCCAAGCCAGTCACGGCAACCACTTTTCCTGCAACTGGTGACTGGCTGAGGAAGGGGCTCGGGACCCAGTTCTGGCCAATGAGGTATTAGAGGAAGTCTTTGGGGGCTTCTATGAGAGATTCTCCTTCCTGAGAAGAGGTGGGCAGGGTTCAAGAAGGTGCCCCCTTGCTTCCGACTTGAGTGCTAACTGTGCAGATGTGACGGAGTGGAGGCAGCCACACGGCAACCGTGAACCAGTGACACCAATATTTTGTTAACGGTAGAACGGAGAGGCAGGCAGCACCTGGGTCACTGATGACATTGTGAGCCACCAGACCACCTCTGGACCTCCCATCTCACATCGTCATTAAACATTCAATGTTAGATGCCTTCATAGTTTAAGCCACTCTTGGTAGGGTTTTCTGTCACTTCAGCCAAACACATCCAACTGATACAGCCTTCTAGTGTCGGTTAAAATGTCTCTGTTCTTAACTAGTTCCCCAGCAGACTTGGATCTCTGCCCCTGTCCCTGTACTCTACACCCATGAGCTACGGTGCTCTGTCTGTCTGGTTGGCCCATTCATGTTTGGTCTGTGAATACCTCTGGGACAAGCCTCTGCCTTTTCCTCTCTGGCCAACATGAGCCTGCACACAGTGGGCCTTTGGGTCACCCCAGGGACCTCACCACACCCTCTCCTCCCCCATCATGGCCAGAGCCTCCAGCCATCATGGAGCCTTCCAGTTCACTTTGGCCCAAGCACTGCTTCCGGACCGCAAGGGCTTCGACAGCCTCTTCAGTGTAAAGCGTGAGGTCTTTTCTAAATAGAGCTTTCCAGCTGTCAGCTCTTGCCTCGTGTGTCCCTTCAAGTGCTAAGCTGTTGATTTCTTGTCAGCTTGGCCTCTCCTGTGGCAGGCACGGGAGGCCACAGTGCACAGAAAGGAGTGCACGAGTGAGACATGGAAAGTGCAGTGATGGATACATCCCATTCCAAACCGAGTGAGACTCTTGGCATGTTCTGGAAAAGACCTCGGGTGTGCAAGTCGGGCGTCAGGTTCCCCAAGGCTCCAAGGAAAGAGATGTCCCAGGCATGATGGAGGGGTGAAGGCTCTTGGCCTCCCTTGTAGCAGCTCCCAATGCCGGCTGTGAATGGGGGACTGCCCTGTTGTCACAGGAGCAGGACTCTGCCAAGGAAAGCAAGGGAAAGAGAGGGATTCTAGTCTTCGGGGAACTGGGAAGGTGTGTTAGTGCTGGGGAAAGAAGGTCCCTGCCTGCCTTCAGTGCACATTGCTTTTTTGAGTCTTGTAACAGGCACATGACAGTTACCAAGTCTCAGGCACCCACAGAATGCCAGGCGTGGGGCCAGGTGCCCTGACACACGGAGAGGCCATACCATGAGGCTTCTCAGGCTGCACACAGCAGAATGCAGGTGTGCAATCTGGGCTCCACACTTCCAAGCTATAGCCCTGTCACCTCCTTTCTCTGAGCCTCCGCCACGTCCTCTAAAATGGGGTCATCAGTTGCTACCTTAACAGGGTCGGTCCTATGAGGATTAATTTGGGTAATGTGACTGGCCCAGCCTATGGCAGGCCGCCAACAGATACGGTTTGAATCCATTTGGATCTCCAGGTTAGACTGTGGAGTTTTGCACTGTTATCTCAAAGTCCCCCTTGAACCTAGCCTAAATCCATACTGTCACAATTCCAGGATGCTCCATTTAGACAACTTCAAGGAGCAATTGGAGTTGTTGTTGTTGTTGTTGTTGTTGTTGTTGTTGTTGTTGTTTGAGTGACAGAAAAACCAAAGCGGCCTAAACAAGCAATCAAACGAGGCAGGAGAGAATGATTTACGTCCTAAGAAGGCTAAGGGCAGACAGTTTTAGGCAAGGCCGTACCTGGGTGCTTGATGACATCAGTAGCAATCATCTTTCCCGACCTCTTGGCCTTGCTTACTTTCCTCTGTGCTGGTGTCATTCTCAGCTGGGCTTTTCTGTTAGGAAAGCAAGATGGCCCCCAACAGTCACCTTCAGCCTCCCAACAGAAAAAGAACCCCTCATTCCCTATGATTCCAGCCCTAAGGTCAGGACCCACTGGGACCTAACTGGCACATACCCAGTGCTGAGCCAATCACTGTGGCCAGGGAGGATGGCCAGATTGAGGTCGTGTGACCACCCTCCCTAAGGAGACTCCCGAGCTGTTCAACCTGTTTTCCTGTGTGGGAGTGAACCTGAGAGAACAGAGGTTAGTGTCCAGTTGCTGCCTCCTCTGTGCTTAATATCCTGGGTTGCACCTGCTCTTATCCTCTTCCCGCCTCCCACTGTCTTCGTGGCAGCACTTCTTCCCTTCCCCCACTGCTTTCTTCCGTACCATTTCACCCGTACCAAAAAGGACCACGACTTCCTGTTTGAATTCAGGATCCGGGGCCCACGCCCAGCTTCAAGATTTGTTTTTTTGCGTCCCGGTATAATCGTTTATTCAGTCAACCAGTGTCCACTGAGTACCTACTATGTGCTCCCGTGAGTTTTTTCAGGGTCTAATTATTCTGGGTTTCTGGGGGCAAATCCCAGGAACCTTCCAAGGAAATGAGTTTTGTCTGAGCAAGCTTCTAGAGGCTAGCTTCCAGTCCCTCAGTGCCACCCACTGTGTGGCCCTGAGGGAAGTCTTTCCCCTCTCTGGACATGTGCTTTCTTATCTGCAAAATGAGGCACTGGGAAAGTTGAAATCCTGGAGCCCTCTCAGCTCTGACATCCTCTGTGGCTGGGTCTTAGAACAAGCCCCTCCAGCTGAGTCAGCCTTAAGCACCATGGACAGTGACCACAACACTCCCTCTGCTGCCACTAGGAGAATCCTGGTTTCTGTCCCCGTGGGTGTGCTGAACTGAGTCCACAACCACATAGTTTTGTGTCTGAACCTTCCATTTCTTGGCTAATGAGAACACCCAGGGCAGAGGAGACCCCTCGGCTTTCTGTGCCTGTGTGGACCCCAAGGCTCTAAGTTCCTGTAAGGTGGCCTAATGCTGCTGCTACAGAAATTCTCTTTTGAGGTGTTTGTGAATCCCAAGCCCTCCCACCACTGAAAGTCAAGTCTGGAACTCTAAAAGGAAGCATAGGGAGGGAGGCCACATGGAGGAGAGGAGAGGATCCGATAGAGGTTGCTATGTGTCCATGGAGCCCATCCTTCCTCTGCCTCCCTGTCCCTCCCTTCTTCTTCTCTCACCCACTCCCCTTTCTCTGTTATAGCAGAAAGTAGTCTTAACCCCATGGAAGAAGAAAGATGCCTGATGTGTCAGTAGGGAGGTGAGGGATCCTTTTGAGGCATGCCCAGTGGGAGGACTTTCTTTTTCTTCCGGTTGAGTCTAGTTTCTCTTCACTCTTTGAACACTTGGAGACATGAATTAATTCCCCTGGTCACTGTGTCACTCATTTGTCGGCTCACTCGGCTGCTCACCCCATCCGTGTCTTCCCATCTTTATTGAGCTCAGCCTTTTTTGTCAAGCAAGAAGGGAGATTTCTTAGGAGAACATAGACAGCCCAAGGACAAGCAGAGAGTAGAGTAGCTGGTCCTCCCCAAAGATGGGAGCCAGCAACTGTTTAAGACATGAGAAGCCAAGCCTGCTGTATCTTTTCGCCATTCTGGGGTCACACATTCACTCACCTCTGCTCCTCTTTGTACATCACTAGACCCTTCCATCTTTTCAATCTCTTGGCTTCTCTCCATTTCCACTGCCATGACCCTAGTGTAAAGTACTTTTCTTTTTTTTTTTTTTTTGCCTGGGCAACTGAGGCAGCCTCCTGAATTTTCTCCCGAATCCCACCCTTGCCCACTTCCAATCTGTGTCTCTCACTACAGCCAGAGGGATTTTTAGAAATGAACAGTTTATTCAACAGATTTCACTGATCCTAGGAAAGATGTCAAACTCATAAGCACGGTGTGGAACTGGATTACCACTCCCCCACATTCGGTGCCCTGTATCGAAGTGCCCTGCTCGGTTGGAGGATTATACAGCACGGCCCATGTTGTCCTCAGGCATGGCAGAGAGGCTGCTGAACAGTGAAAACAGATGTGAGCACACGCGTGAAGAACCAGTGTGAGTAATTTACCACTTTTCTTTTCCTTTTTCCACGACAATGGCAATATACCAGATAGAGACAGACTGCTCCGTCAACCTGAGTGCAGAGGGGAGAGGAGACGAAGGAGAGCCACATGTGCATGTAGTCTGAGACATAAAGAAACTTTATTGTAGGCCACAGAGATTTAGGGAATTGTGTGTTACGCAGCGTAACCCATCCTAACCTAACCGATACGCATAATCCATGAACTCTTGCCCATTGCCCCATTGCTTTGCTGAGGCACCACTGGCCTTTCGGTCCTTACACAAGTTGCTCCCTCCCTCCTTACAACATTCGTCTGTGACTCTCTCTCTCCTGGGAAAGTTCTTCACTCCCACTGTTGGGCAGTTGACAGTTACTCACCAATGAGGTCTTGGCTTCGCTGTGAAGTACTCAGGAAAGGATGGCCTGGTCTCTGTTCAGAATACCTAGAATTTACCTTCTTTGTCATTAGAGCTCTTTCAGTACACTCTAAGTTGGAGGAAAACAGAGCCCAGGGATTTAGATCATGCTTCTTTGAGGCCCTACTCCACCCCTCACCAATGTGCCCGAGGCCATGCTGAGGGGCTGGAGGTAAGGGGGTACATCAGCCCTGCGCCCTGCTCCCACAACCTGCCCCGTGACGGGGGAGATAGGTGTGCAAGCGGCAGCGTTTGAACCCATTATGATCGTTCTAGCAGGAAATTAGTGTAAAGAGGCCAGTGAGAAGGCCAGGAAGAGGGGGAGTCAGAGATGGCTTTGAGGAGGATTTGGAGGTGTCCAGGTGGGGGGAGCTTCCTGGGAGAGTGGGCGATGGGGGGATCTGACGGAGGGATTGTAGGGCAAGAAGTGGTGCCCAGAGTTTCCAGGACTTGAAAGAGGATGAACCCAGGAGAAGTTGGAACCAGAAGTAAATATCTGGCGTCTGTGTGTATTCCTGGGAACACAAGTGAGCGTTCCTGTTGGAGTGCCTTTGCAAGCTCATGGTGTTGGCTTCTTGGGGTCGAGGGATGGTGATAACGATGACAGTGGGTTCCAAGCCCTTTCACACCGTGGATATCAGTGGCAGGCTCTGATCCGGGGGTGTGGTGGGCGTGTGTGGGCAGCTGTGTTCCCGGACACAGCAGCGGGAGAGACATCTTTGTCTCCACTCTGCTCAATGGACATGTGTGGATGCCTTAAATTCCTGACTTTGTCTTCTTCTAAGAAAACCCGCCACGGCTCTTTCTAGTGAATCAAGGCTTCCTGTGTACACAGCCCAGTAGTCATTTAAAACGTGTATCAGTTGAACAAAATGAAAGAGAGACGAATCGCCGAAGCATCACGTCCCTGGGTATGATGTCTCTCCGCGTGATCTTGTTGTTAAAAGAATCCACAGGGACCAGGATGAAACCAGATGCTCCATGATTAGGGGCTGTGGTCACTCATCAGGCCCCTGCTCGGGGAAGTGAGGTGTTTCCTGGGGTTTGAAGGCCCTGATGGGACATGACAGAAAAGCTTCTCAACCTCCCAGAAGGTTGGAGGGTGGGCAGTGATGCTGGAAAAGTCACCCCCCTCTGTGGCCCTTGAGTTTCTCGCTGTTGGAATAGGGAGGGAGGTACCATTCCCCGACTGCCAACCTCACTGGCTGTGCGGCTGAGGCAGTAGGTGGACAGTTCTCGGAGAAGCCCATTGATTCCAAGGAATTGTGGCTGTTTGATGGTATTATTTTCATGCGGGTGTGAGGTGGCCCCTGCTGGGCTCCCCATACTGGAGGGGACAGACACCCACAGAAACTGGACCAGACCCAGCACACAAGCTCTCCTCGGGAAAGCTGACCTCTGTGTGGTGGTTGTCTAGAGGAAGGGACGTCCGCGCTCACTGGGGGGGTGGGGGTGGGAGGTAGATGGAATAGCACAACCAAGGAGGAGTCTTGTGAGCTGGGACCATAAGGGGAGGAAGAGGGGACAGGAGGGGGCAGGGGGGCAGGTAGCGAGGGGAGCAGAGGAGCAAAGGCCTGCAGGCCCAGGCAGGCCTAGGTGGTGGTGAAAGGAATGCCATCGTCCTGCCTCGGAGAGCTGGTTGAGTCTGGCACAACGGGGCCGCTTCCACGGCTCTCTGGGCTAGAGGGTGAAGCTGAGCTCCTGCCTGGCCCTCCGCCCATCTTGCCGTTTTCAGGTCCAGCAGAGCTCACCCGCAGAGCGTAGACATGAGCCTGCCCACCCGACGGATGGGAGCACGGGCTCTGGTCAGATGATGGGGGGGGGCCAGGGGCCCCCCCGCGGCGGACCGGAGGCCACAGGCGTGGGCAGTGTAGACGCTGAGGCTGCACGCTGCCAGGGTCCGGCTAGGGACAGTTCCAAAGCCAGTCGGCTCCTCCCTAGGGCCCCTGCCTCTCAGACTAGCTAGTGCCTGCTGGTGAGGCTTCAGAACCTTCCAGGCCACAGCTGGAGGGATCTGGGTCTCTCCAGATCAGCACGTAGGTATCACTTAGTGTGCCCTCTCAGACTGGCATTCCCGGCGGCCTGCAGGGCCCAGCTGCGGAGCACAACGCTGCGTGTCTGTGCTCCATGTGAAACAGTGCTGCAATGCACGAGTAGTGTCCGCAGCGGGTGAGGAAGGGGAGGCCTGGGTTATGCACGCCAGCCATTTGCCACTCCTGGTACACCCCCTCATTTTGCATATGGAGAAACTGAGGCCCAGAGGGAAGAATGCCCTCGTCCAATTGCCTGTCCTTTCACTTCCCGCTCTGGCCTCTCGACGGAACTCTTGGGACCCCCCGTGACACCACGTGAAAACAGTCAACTATGTGTGTGACAAGGAAATCATACTGGATGTGTCTGGACCCACACCATGTTTCTCTTCTTGTTTTTCCCCTTTGCCTCTGTTCTGTTTTAATACTTCATGTGTTTCGTGCATTATGAAGGATGGTGGGACAATGAACATCCGTGGGCCCGCAGCTCAACTCCAGAACTAGAACATTCCCAGTCACTTCCATCTTCTCCTGGCCTGCAGGTCACCCCTCTCTGCAATTTGGTGTTTGTTTGTTTGCCATTCTCTTGCTCACAGGCCGACTGAATAAGCCTAAACATTAGATTGCTTCTTCATTCTCAAGCTCTAAAAACTTCCTCTCTGTACGTAGATCTCTAAAATTTGCATTTTTGTACTCAACATTTCCCTCTCTCTGAGCTTGAGCCGTGCTGCTGTGTAGCTGGAGTTTGCTGTCACCAGTGTGGAAAGCAATTGTGTGACCGTGCTACAATTTCTTTTTGCATTGCTCTGTCAGGGAGTATCTGGGTCATTTCCTCTCTCCCCCTCCTCTTGCTAACAGTGCTGCGACGAACTCTTCTTGGGTGTGCCTTGTGTGGCTCCTGGGAGTGGATTTGCAGGGTGCTAAGGCATGGGACTGGTCAACCTAACAAGAAAAGGCCAAAGCGGTTTTCAGTGTGGCCAGACCAGGTTTCACACTCATCAACCGTGGGTGCCAGCTGATCTCCATCCTCTCAGACCCTCGGTGCTGTCAGATGTCACATGTCTTTCTCACTGTGAGCCTGATGGATGTGAAATCTCTCACGGGGACCTTACCTTGCACTTCCCTGCATCCTCGTGACATCGGGCAGCTTTTCCCGTGTTCATCTGTGCACTCCGTTTCCTCCTCTACGACATGCCTGCTGTGGTCTTTTTGCTCATTGCCTCTCTTCTTCCTGTGGATTTGTAGGACTTCTTTATGTATTCTGGATACTGATCCTTTCCTAGTTGTACATATGCCAGAGGCCTTATGCTTTTAGTGATTTGTCTTTTCACCCGTCATTTGGTGAATGGAAATTTACATTTTACTGCAGTCAAACCTATCGATTTTTTTTTTATGCTTACTGAGCTTTTAACACCTTGGTAAAGAAATTGTTCCCAACGCCAAGTTTGCAACGATATTCCCCCACAATATCCCCCTCTTCAACTTCTCTCTTTCAAATATAGATTTTTAATGTGTCTGGAATGGGTTCCGATGTCCCAGCACCGTTTACTAACTGGGCCGCCTTTCTCCAGTCACATGTCAAGAAGCCTTTTTAAAACTCCTAAGTACTGAGCTCTTCAGATCTCTGATCATTTGTAGCACACCTGCAGTCATTCATGCCTGCTGTCCGCGTGTTCTCCCCTCTCCCTCTTTCTACCATTGCGATCCCTGGTACGTGCAGGTGCCCCAGGAGGCCCTGTGTAGCCATGTATGGATTTTTTTCCTATGTTTCTTTCTTTATCATTTTTTGAGAAGGAGAGAGAGAGAGAGTGGAGAAGGGGAAGAGACAGAGAAAATCCTAAGCAGGCTCCATGCTGTCGGTGCAGAGCCCGATGTGGGGCTCGGTCCACTGACTGTGAGATCGTGACCTGGGCTGACAGCAAGAGTCAGACGCTTAACCGTCGGAGTCACCCAGGCGCCCCATCCATGGATGTTTTTGTGAGGATGAGGAAACAGGAGCACAGAGGAGGGTTGAGTTTGTACCACGAGACTGCATGGTCCCTTTGGACCCCGACCAGGCCCTAGCTCTCCCTCCTGGTGACTGGCCCAGGACCCGGGGATGGGTCTGCCATGGGGCCCCTCATGGAGTGCAGAAGAGCTTTGTCCCTGAACCCTGGATCCATGGTGGGTCTGGGCCTGCCCTGAGCCTCCTTGGCCCTGGAGGGTGCCCTCCCCGGCTTCCGAGGCTGAGCCAGGCCAGCCGGTGTTGCTCCTGTTTGCGGCCGGGGAGTCCCAGCTCCAGTTAGAAACTTCTCTCTTTTGTAGGCTCTAGAAACTCTGAGAAGGGCCCTAAATGCTGGGCCCTCGATTAAGGGGTTTCAGAAGGCAGAGGCCAAGGGACGCCTTGCTTTGCGAAGCCCCTTGTGTTCCAGGAACTGCTCTCTGTGGCCGCCTCAAGACGAGGTGTTTTTGACAAACATGTGTCACCTGCATGACACTTGTAAGCAGTTATGCCATGGCCATAAATCTGGGCTTGTGCTGCCGAGTGCGATACCGGCTCCTACATGTGGCTGAAGCACTGCCAACGGTGTCTCTGCTGGTTTGTCTGGCAGTGGGGGGTGCCAGGCTGCTTCAGGACACATCGGCTCCCAGCCAGTGGCTGTATGCTATGAAGTCCCAATGCCGACGTCTTTCTCAGCATCCCACTGCCCCTTCCTAACCTTCCTGGCTCCCACTGAATGTCTCACAATGTGGACGCTTTTGCACCCAGTCATGCTAATTGCTCTGTAAAGAAATAAAGCGGGAGGAGTGTGCAGGGAGTGACGCAGGCCATTTGTAAGAAAGATCTGTGATCTCCGGTTTGTTTAACAAACCTACTGGGTCAGAGCCTGAAGGAAATGGGGGGGAGCCGTGCGGGTATCCGGGAAGAGCATGCTAGTCAGGAGAGCTGCACATGCAAAGGCCCGGAGGTCAGGTTGGGTCTTATGGGTTGGAGGCAGGTGTGTCTGGAGTGCAGTGAGAGGCGCAAAGCTGGGAGCAGCGTGGGAGTAGGGAGCATCGTGTGGGATGGTGAGGCATTTGGCTTTCACCTGGAGTGTCATGGAAAGCGGCTGGAAGGCCCTGGGTAGGTCCAGGAAACCGCAGAGGAGGCCAGATGGCTTAGGCGCAGCCACTCCCGGGCCAACTAGACCTTGGTCGTAACTGTGCTGACTGCAGATCCTAGCTGTAGAGCAGAACCCAGGTGACAGCAAACATGAGGGCCAGGTGACGGTCCCGAGGCCACCAGTCCATCTGTCTGCAGCCAGGCCTCTGCCTATAGATCCTGCAGCCTGTGCATCCTGCCCAGAATGCTGGGATGCCGGGATCAGTTAGTTTCTGCTGCGGAATAACCACCCCGAATGTAGCGGCTTGCACCAACTGTTGACTTAGCTGGGCAGCTAGCTGGTCGGGCAGGTCTTCCGGGCTCCCTCAAGCATGTGTGGTCAATGGCAGGGGTCGGCTGATTGCCGGCTGGCTGTTGGCCGGGGAGACTAGGGGCGGTGGTGAGTAGGCTACACGTGTCCCATTCTTCCAGGAGGCCGTCTGGGCTTCTGCACATGGTGGTGCCAGGGTCCCGAGAGGGTGGGCACGCAAGGCCACGAGGCTCTTTGAGGCCTACGCCTGAAATTGGCACGGCATCATTTCCACCACATTCCGTCGGCCAGAGCAAGGCACGGAGCCAGCGCAGATTCAAAGCGGGGGGATCTAGACCCCACCCCTGGTGGGAAGAGCTGCCCCATCATAGTGCAAAGGGTACGGAGACAGGGGACTGGAGGAACAGAGCTGTTTAGGGGTCAACCGCAGTGTCCCGTGTTCTGGAGAGAGGAGCAAGGCAGGAGCCAGGGCCCCAGAACAGTCAGCCATGGCTGTGTCTCTGTCGCCCTGAAGAAACCAGACCCCCAACAATCCAGGACTAGGCAGAGGAAGCTCAGACCATTTGTTCCTTTGTCACCAAATGCCACCTAGCCAGTAGCGATAGACTCAACAGTCCCCATGGAGGTGTCTTTCTCTAGGGTGCTTACACCCAAGGACTGCGGAGATCATATGAAACATCGCACACCTTTGGCACCACCTCTTCCAGGAAGCCCTCCAGGCTTCTTCTGGGCTCTCCAGGCTCACGCCCCTCCCCCCGTCACAGAAGACAGGGTATTTGTGTCCCTCATTGGTGCACGTGTGTGTCAGCCTCCTGAGTCAGAAAGGCCAAGGCCTGAGGATGGGGCTGTGTCTCACTCACCCCAAATCCCTACTCCTAGCTGGGAGTGTGCACTGAGGATGAGGCTAGCAAGGTATGGGTATACTGGGGACCTGCATTCAGTGCTGACTCACATTTGATGTCTGCAAGGGAAGGGGAGGGTCACTGTACCTGGTAGCAGGCCCCAGATGAGCTCGTCCTGGAGCCGGGACGGGGGGGTGCTGGGAACGCATGCTGGATGCAGGTGGCAGCCAGAGCTCAGCGGAGCAAGGGCAGAGACCACAGTCCTCTTGCAGACAGAAATGGGTCTCAAGCTCTGGGCGCCAGCACCAAGGCAGGAAGGCAGCCCACAGGAGAGCGTGCAGAGAAGCCACTCCGGGTGTTCAAGGCCAGCACTGGGCAGATGGAAAGGCAGGCAGGGCCTGCCAACCCTGAGGAAAAAAGAAACATCAGCCACGTTTGGCTATAGTCAGCTTTCGTTTACTGGAGTTTCCCTTGCCTGAGATCCACTGTACCCAAAATCAATAATATTAGCATTAAAAAAGAGAAGCCAACTAGGAGGTAGCAACCCCGAATGCACTGTGGTTTCGGTGCCATCCCAGCGCAGGAGAAAAACCTTCATCACCTTCTCATGCATACCAGAGACGAGGGAGGAAAGAATGGCGGCGGGGGGGTGGTGCTGTCTTCACGAGGCCTCCAGGAGTGCCTCCCTGGGGCTCATAGTGAGTTAAGCCAGCCAGGCCTGCGAGTGTGCCAGTTCGTCCTGCCCACCTGGCGTCAGCACCATTGCCCCGGGCTGGGCCGGGCCGTCTCCCTTGGGGAGAGAGCTTGAAGCTTTTGCAGTTTGTAGTGCTCTGTTGTATTAGAAACCCGAGCATCCCAGGGTCATAAATTACCTTGAACTAGTTTGCTAACCCTTGTGACTCGGTACAGCGCCTTCTCAGAAGCGGCCAGTTATGTCACGGACTGAGTGAGGCGTGGCCCAGTCCCCGCAGTGAGGCAGCGTGTGCCAGGCCCGGCGTGGATGGTAGCCACCCAGGACCACGGGGACGATGCAGGGAGGTGCCGCAGGTCTGTGCACGGCATTTCTGTGGGAATGCACTCCAGAAGGGAGAAGGGTCTGTGAGTCCATGAAGTGGGATTCTCACTCCCGGCACGTGGTCGTGAGAGCTGTACCACATGGAAGAGGCAGAGGGCACCGTGTAGTTCAGCATTCCTGTTACGTCCCTGCTAGAGGATCAGCTCCTGCTTGCACCTTCCCAGGGATGGGGGCTCATCGCTGCCTGAGACATTGCACACGGACAGGAAGTTAGCTTCCCGCAAATTCCAGCTCCATCATCTGGGTACATGTTCTGAATCGGTGCTTGCAACAGCCTGGACAGAGTGGGAGGCTGTTGCAAGGCTGCTGGCCAGCTAGGACGGCTCTCCCAGCCTTTCCTCCATTGCCACAGCCCTCTGGGCACAACAGGTGCTAAAGGGCCCATCTGGTTAGACATTCCGAGTGTTACCCCTGCACTGCAAGTTCATTGGCCACGGCAATGTTGACATCAAGAGAAACACGTGTCATTTTCTCATCTCTAAAAAGAGCTCCAACCCCCTCCCCGTTTTTGTAATCAGAAAGCAGAGGGGTGACCCACACTTTCTGGGGTCATGGGGAGGAGATTCAGGTGTGAAGGGAGCATCTGCTTGTAATGTGGGATCCAGTTCCAGGATCCCCTGGCGTTCCTTGAAATTTGCTGGAGAAACACAACCCATTTGATGTGCAAAACCAGGCTTCCAACAGAATGGGACAGCTGAAACAGCCCAAAAATGGACAAACCACATGAAACAGGTTTTGAAGACACTGAATGAACATCAGGCAACAATGGACAGTGATCCCTGAGAGGAGGGAAGTGATCTCTGTGGTGCTCTGAGCATCTTCCTTGGGAAGAGGTCATGACCCAACTTGGCAGGTGGTGTGTGTGTGTGTGTGTGTGTGTGTGTGTGTGTGTGTGCAGTAAGGGAGGGGAGGACAGAGCCTGGAGTCCTCCCTGAGTTACAGAGGTGGAGCTGAGTGTCTGGAAAGACCAAAGCAGCTAGAGCTCACCACAAGTATCAAAGAGGACTGCACGGCATGAAGCGAGTACTCAGGACATCTGCAGAGTTTCTCCCTTGGGTATTCAGTGGAGTGCTGGCTAGGACATGTGCGAGAGAGACTGGGAAATTAACTATCCAAAAGAAGTCAGAGGTAGCAAGTGTCTGCTCTTACCAGCCAGACTAGAAAACCTCATGATGCCTGGGACATTGGCTAAAGTATTCTGAACAGACTTGCCCCAGTAGTAGGAAAGGATTAGCCCTAAGCCAAGCACTGCTGAATTTGACAACCTTAAAAACAAGACACTAAAGGATCAAGTTATTTCCACATAACTTACCATGTCCCAGAACAAAGCTCAAGGTGGTTTAGAGGAATACAAAAATATCCAGCAGGGCGAAATTCACAAAGTCTGACGTCCAGTGAAAAGTTTTATGGCATGGAAACAGGCAAGAAAATATGACCCATAGGAGAAGAAAAATTCATCAAACTGGCCCAAAATAAACACTGATGCTAGAATTAGCAGAAAAGGCCATTAAAATAGTTATTATAACTGCATGCCATATGTTCAACAGGTTGTGTATAAACACGCAAGATTTTTTTTTAACTTGTAAAGATTAAACTCTAATGCAGTCACAAAAAATATTCAAATAATTTAAAAAAAAGGGTTAGGAAAAGAAGAAAAATAGAACAAGGAACCAATGAGATAGAAAGAAAACAAACAGATATGTCTAATCATTTCAGTATTCATCTTAAATGTCAATGGCCTAAATACACTAATTAAAAGGCAGTGATTGTCAGATATGGTGGGGGTTTTTTTCTTAATGTTTATTTTTGAGAGAGAGAGAGAGAGAGAGAAAGCAAGCAGGGGAGGAGTAGAAAGAGCGAGACACAGAATCCAAAGCAGGCTCCAGGCTCTGAGCTGTCAGCACAGAGCCCAACACAGGGCTGGAACCCACAAACTGTGAGATCATGACTTGAGCTGAAGTCCGGCGCTTAATTGACCAAGCCACCCAGGCACCCCAGATTAGATGTTTTTGAAAAGCAAGAACTATGTACTACCTACAAGAAATACCTTAAATATAAAGATGAAAATATGCTAAAAGTAAAAGGATGGAAAACAGATGTAATAAACCAGGGGCCACCAGAAGGAAGCAGGGCTCATGACTGAGCCAGAGAAGCCTAGGGGAGCCAGGAGCTCCCATGGGAGGTGCACCTGAGAGCTCCTCTGCTCATGAGTCAGGGGTGGGGTCACTGCCCATGACATTTGCCAGTTATGCCACCAATGGCAGTCCTACCGGTGCCCTTTCTTGAGTTCTGTGTGTGAGCCCTGTCTACCTCTTCACAGTCTGGGCATCTCCGGTTTGCACAATTGCAATCCACTGTGGCTGTGAGGGGAGGGAGGATGGGAGGTGCCACTAATAGCCCCACTTTACAGAGGAGCCACTGCTCACCACCTGTCAGAGTCCTGTGGGTCTTTATTGAGATCCATAGACTATTCTGGCAGAGCAGGGCCTCAGGAATCATTGAATATGAGCCCCCCTTATAGGCAGAGAAACTGAGGTTCAGGAGTTGAGCACAACTTCCAATGGTTAACACTCTGGAGTCCTAGACTTCCCCGCTTTAGGGGCGCAGTATGGTGAGCTCATCAAGACCCCTGAGAAGCTGCCCTCCCCCAGCAGTCACAGCTTACTAAAGCAACCAGGATGACCTGATCTATAAATGGGGTCCTGACGTTCCGCTATCACCACCCTCCCCCTGCCCCCACAGGCTGCTCACCCTCACAGCCTTGCAAAGGGGCCATGCACCCTAATGTGAGCCTCCTCAGGGCACAAAAGGGTTGCCAGACTGAGGATTGGAGGGAACCCACACTAAGCAGCTGGATTGGCCTGAGTGGGCAGCATCTCTTGGGCTGCTCTCGTCCAAAAGCTGCCATACCCCGATACAGACAGAAGTGAGCATGCCTGTGTTCCAGCAAAACTTGACTTACAAAAGCAGGCAGCAAGCCACATTTGGCTCAAGACCCATAGTTGGTCAGCCTTTGTTCTACATATAGCAAGTCCCATGATAACCCAGATTGATCAGCCTGACTCCAGGCCAAGCGGCAGACCTGCTACGGGCCCAGGGCAGAGTAGGGTACTGGGGGGCGCAGAACTGGGCCTGGGTTCCATGTTCCGTCACGCACTACACTCCTAGCAACTTGCTTGACGTCTCTGGGCCTCACTGTCCACACCTGAAGGCTGGATCCGGAGTGCAAACTCAGAGCTGCTGGGGTCACATTACCACATAACGGAGAAAGGCTGGCTGGTGGGGAGACTTGGGCCCATCTAAGGACTCAGCTGGCTTCTCCATTGCCGCCAATCATCGCTGATAGGGACACTGGCCCCCAACATTTCAGAAGTCACAGGCCACATTTAGATGTGAACCCTCGTGGTTGTATGCTGGCCACTGACTCAGGCCAGCCTGACTTGCGTGGGGCCGACCACACCCACAAGCCGTGTCCCTTTGCGACCCCTCAGCTCAGGGCTTGTCTGCTTTTACTAGGGGACAGAGAAGACTGACTTTCCCAACAGACGCTGTTTTCGGGTTTGAAACGAGTTGCGGGGGTGGGGGGTGGGGGCAAACGTTAGAAATAGACTCCCTTGCCTCACCCGTGCGCCTGTGTTCGTTTCCACCTGGTAATAACCTTCCGAGGCCTTCCATGTTGAGCTCACATATCTCAGACTTAGCCTGTGCAAAACCTTCTTGGCTGGGTTTTTCTTAATCATTTGCTCAGTGGGTGTATTATTTGACATGTAATTGTCTTCCTGGGAGATTAACTTTCAGGGCCCTGAATGGTCTTTATTAAAATAAAGAGAGCGGTAAATTCGAGCCCTGTCCCATGGGGCATGCAGGAGACCCAGCACACCTCATACTGGGCGCGCGCATGAAGACGTTCCTCTCAGTGGGAAAGGGTCACCAGCCTGCACGTTCTCCAAGCCCTCCTCCTTCATTAGACTGACGCTGAAGGAGTGAAGGAGCTCCTGGTGGATCCGAGGAGTTGGGATGCTGCTGCCCCCTGGAGGGCCCAGAGCCTGGTGTCATGGTGAGGAGGATGTGGATTCGCCTCCTAACCTATCCAGCAATGAGGCCATGTGACCTCGGCAAGGTCCACCACTCTCTGAGCTCCAGGGTCCTGGGCAGCAAAGTGAAGCCGCTGGTGGGGACCTAGTGGAAATACTCTTCCTGGGAGTCTGTGCTGAGCTCCAGCTTTGAGAGCACTGGTTATCCTGCAGGGCACAGTTAGCAGTCTGCGACCCACATGCTGCCTTACCCCTGTGTGTCTCCTGAGTGTGCAGCTCTGTTCAGCTCCTGGTTCCCCTCCCCAGCCCCTCTATGCATTCATTCATTGTTTCCTTCCTTCCTTCCTTCTCACACTCAGTCCATTCTCCACTGGACAGCCAGAGGGATCCCGATAAAAGCTAGGTCAGTGCCAGCCCCTCAGCCCCCTACCATGGGCTCCCTCCTCACGCACAGTGAGAAACAGCGTCCTCCCCATAACCCTCATGGTCCTGATCATCTGCCCCATCATCCTTCTGCCCTCATCTCTTCCTGCGGTCACTGGCTGGGTTCCAGGCACACTCCTGCCCCAGGGCCTTTGCACTGGCAATGCCTTCTGCCTGGCTCACTCTTCCCCCCGGACACCTGCGTGGCTCCCTCACCATCAAGTCTTTACATGGTTTCATCTCCTGGGGGCCTTCCCTGACCAGCCTGTTTGTACTTGCAACATTAACCCCTTCCCCTGAGAGGGTATTTCTATCCACAGTGCACGTCACCGTGTGCCAGATTTGGTTTACTGTCATCCCCCTCGCTGGAAAGCGGACATCCTGCAGGCAGGCCTGACCCAGGGCAGGTGCTAGGAGCTCTTGCCTGCCTCTGGCAGACCTGGATTATTTCCACCCAGCCTTGAGGGATGTGGTCTTTAGTTTGGATGGAGGGCCCATTTCAGTCTCCTGCTGCCTTAGCAGTGCCCTGAGCCCGGGGTAAGTTCTGGAGGGCTGCACAACGCCCAGCTCACCCGGCAGCCCCTGGTCTCTTCCCTCCATTGTCAGAGCCAGGAATTCCGCAGCCTGGCCCAGTGCCCAGCCCCTGCGACGCTCCGCTGATTCCGCGGAGGGGAGCACCTACTTCCTGTGGGCCAGGGACTCTTAGCCCCGTTCTTTCCCTTTTGCTCTTTGTAGATGGCACCGCCCCAAAGCAGGCCCCAAGCCTATCATCCTCCAGAGACAAAAACAGCCGGTTTGTGCCTCCCTGGCCACCCCTGCTTGTCCACTCAGGACTGGCCTTGGCCCTGTTGTGCCCTGGCTGCCCAGGACCTTGACAGGTGGCATCTCAGAGCACGTCAGCTTACGGGTGCACAGCTCTGCGTAGGGCCTTGGTCCCTGGGGCAGCGAGCACCTTATCCCTACAGGGGCCAGGAGGGTCCGTGCAGAGTAGGGTGGTTCATTCAAGTCGTGTCATGCGTCCATATGTCTGTCTATCCTTTCAGTAAATAGTCACCAAGCAGCTGTTCTCTGCCTGGCCCTGCCGTGTATGCTGGGAACAGGATGAAGCCCTGTCCCGATGGGGCCGGCCTCCCCTCTCCAAGCCTTAGGGCCCTCCTGTGTCAAATTAGAGTAGTAACATTGGCTTCCCAGGAGGCTGTGAGGAGTACATAGACAGATATAGAACAGAATCAACAAATGTTTTCTGTCAAGGGCCAGACAGGAAATATTTTAGGCTCTGTGGGCCATACAGTCTGTCGTCACCACTCAATTCTGCAGATGCCCCAGCCACTGACGACATGTCAACGGTGGGTGTGTGGCTGCATTCCAGTGAGACCTTAGGAAAACAGCCGGTGGGCCAGATGTGGCCTGGGGGCCGTGGCCTGCTGGCCTCTGGTGCAGAGTGTCTGGGATGGGCGCAGAAGGGACAGCTGCTGCTCTAATCATGGCTGATGATGATGGTGGTGATGCTGTCCTCCTCTGGGACCCAGGACTACAGGAAAGTTGCGGTCTGGGGTTGCAGAGTGCTGGGGGCAAAGCAGGCACGAGGTGAGCGAGATTTCAACAGCACCGCTTTCTGCTTCCATCTGTTTAAGCCTCATTTAGTCTGTCTGGGTTTCCCTGGAGCCGCACTTAATCCCTAACAGGGCAGGGTAAGTTCTGGGAGAAGGGAGAGCTAGCACTTAACTCATGGCCGAGGTCGGCCAGGAGGCCCCGCAGAGGCGGCCGATCTCACCCTGCCTGGTGCCACCACTTTGAAGCAAGCCTGGGCTGTGCCCTCGGGGGCAGCTGAGTGCAGGCAGGGGCCCGGCAGTTCTCATGCGTCCTGCTTTATTGCCCGAGAGACTCCTCCGCTGGCACTGTCTTTTTCCCTGGTGCTCCGAGATCCCTCTGCTCATTGCTCTATGCAGCCCCGTCTCAGATTGTGTTCTAAATTCTTCTTAGTTAAATGTTTGCCTCCTCCCTCTAGACTACGAGCAGCTCCTCCTTTGGGAAGGGAAGAGGAAGAATTAACATTAATTGAATGTGTGCCACGTGGAGGCCTTGGGGACGAGGAGTTCAAGGAGACCAGAGAGGTCCCATGCCTGCCCAAGGGCACACAGATTAAGAGCCACGGAGCTGGGATCTGGAGTTGGGACCCTCCCTTGCTCCCTCGCCCTGCATGCGCTCTGTCTCATCCTGACAGGAGAGGCCAGGCATGAGGAACACAAGTTGAAGTCAGAGAGGCTGGGGCTGAGAATGCCTGCTCCCACCAAGCGTCAGGTTGCTCATCTGTAAATGAGACACAGCGACGGTCACCACCTCTCAGAGTGATCCTAAGGATCCAGTGAGGTCTGGAGGGAGGGAGGAAGAGGGACAGGGAGTCCTCACCCTGTCTCTTGGGGCCTGAAGGTCACTACCGCTGGAGACTGCCCAGTCAGCCCCAGGCACACCCTTCTCCCTGAGCTGGAGTGTTAGCGGCAGGCCCTTGTGCGTTACGTCCTCACACTGTCCCTGTGCCAAAGGAGTGCCTTCCAAAGAGCATGCCCCCGTGGCCAAAAAGAGTTCTGAAAGCCTTCCTAGGAAAGTGGGGAGCAGGAAGGGGTCTGCCCTTTGCCCCTACCCGAGTCATTGACCGGTTCCCAGGTGGGCCCACAGAGAACCCAGGAAATGGTCCTTAGCTCACAAGGTGGGGTGTCATGGCCTTCTGTGCTGACAGAGAGGCCAACAGAAATGCTGTGCTGTGCTGTGCTGTGCTGGGAAAAGCAAAGCCCGCGCCACGTTGGAAAATCAGGGTTCCAACCCACTCTTTTTTTTTTTTATTAATGTTTATTCAGTTTTTGAGAGACAGAGAGTGAGTGGGGAGGGGCAGAGAGAGAGGGGGAGACACGGAATCCAAAGCAGGCTCCAGGCTCCCAGCCGTCAGCACAGAGCCCGACACGGGGCTCGAACCCACAGACCGCAAGATCGTGACCTGAGCCGAAGTCGGACGCAAACAGACTGAGCCACCCAGGCGCCCCCCAACCCACCCTTAATCCTGGCACCCCATAGTCAGCCTCATCGTCGTCCAGCGTGATCAGTATCCCTACCACCGCCCTCATCCTGTGCCCGTCGGAAGCCAGACTGCCCCACGTGCACTGTGTGAGGGTCCAGTTCTCTGGGTCCCTTTCGAAGGATGGGGTTGGAGGGACCAAACAGTGTGCTCACGTGGGGAGGTGCTTTTTATTTTCCATTTCCTTTTTAAAATCTACATAACATAATATTCGCCATTTTAACCATTGGTGTGAGGTGGAGAGGCATAAGTAACCGTCCCCACCATCCACCTCCGGAACTTTTCCATCTCCCCAAACTGAAACCCTGTCCACATTAAACACATCTCCCCAGGCTTCTCCCCCGCCGCCCCCCGCCACCCCGGCGCCTGCAGCCACCATTCTGCTTTCCGTCTCTGAGTTTGAGGACTCTAGGGACCTCATACGAGTGAAGCCATGCAGTGTTTGTCCTTTTGTGATGGGTTCATTTCACTTCGCACAATGTCCTCAACGTTCATCCACGTCGCAGCATGTGTTGGAACTTCCTTCTGTTTTAGGGCTGCGTGATACTCTATCGTATGGCTCGGTCACGTTTTGTTCTCTCCATTCATCCATCGTTGGACACTTGGCTCGTTTCTGCCTTTCAGCCACTGTGAATCACGGTGCTCTGAGCGTGGTGTAGAGATGTCTCTTTGAGACGCTGCTTTCCATTCTTCCGGGTACCTGCCCGCAAGTGGAATTGCTGGATTGTAATGATAATTCTACAGTAAGTTTTTTGAGGAACCGCCCTACTGTTTCCCACAGCTGCTGCACCAGGTTACGTTCCACCAGCAGTGCACGCATTTCCCCCACATCTTGCCCAGTGCTGTTCTGGGTTTTGGTAACCGCCATCGCTTGGGTGCGACGTGGTATCTCATTGTGGTTTTGGTTTGCATTTGCCTAAGTTGAGCATCTTTTCGTGTGCATTCCGGTCATGTGTATCCGTTCAAGCCCTTCATACGTTTTTTTCATTGGGTTGTTGTTGTTTTTTTCTTGTTGAGTTTTAACAGCTCTTTATTCTGGATCTCAATCCCTTACCAAATTCATGATTTACCAATATTACCTCTCATTCCGTGGGTTTTCTTCTCGCTCTGTCGACGCGTCCCCTTATATACAAAAGTTTGTACTTTTGATGAATTCTGGCGTAGCTGTTTTTTTCCCTTGGGTCTTGGTATGTTTTGTCTCTGAATGCTTTAGTATTATATCCAAAAAAATAATAATTGCCACACCCTGGTGTCGTAAAGTGTCATAAAGCTTTCTGTATGTTTCTAAGATTTTTATAGTTTCAGTTCTAATGTTTAGGTCTTTGATCTGTTTGAATTAATTTTTTATATGGTGTGACGTTTGGATCTGACTTTATTCTTCTGCATGTGGAATCCAGTTTCCATGACCCCATTCGTTGAACACTGACCTTTCACCCTGCAGTGGTCTTGGCCCCCTTGTCTCAGACCATTTGACCATGTATGTGAGGGTTTATTTCTGGGATCTCTGTTCTATGCTGTGTTTGTAAAGTTTTATTGGAACATGGCCATACCGTTCACTTATGTATTGTCTACAGCTGCTTTGGAGAGAAAACAGAGTCAGAGTAGCTGTGACAGAGAAAGTCAGGCTCTGGGGGCAGCTGGGTGGCTCAGTCGGTTAAGCATCTGACTCTTGATTTTGGCTCAGGTCGTGAGCTCTTAGTTTCGTGGGTTCAGACCCAGCATTGGCTCTGTGCAGAACCAGCTTGGGATTTTCTCTGCCCCTCCCCTACTCATGCTGTCTCTCTCTCTCTCTCTCTCTCTGTGTCTCTCTCTGTCTCTTTCTCTCAAAATAAATAAATAGACTTTAAAAAAAAAGAAAGAAAGAAAGAAAAGAAAGAACATTAGGCTGCCAAAGGCAATATTACCGTCTGGCAATATGGTCCAGTCTCCTCTGCCTGCATGGCTCTGGGACGTGAGCTCCCTGGATGGCTTCTTCCATTTTCCCCTGGCAGGCAGTGCAAGGTTCACCACCTAGTAGGTGCTCCACCACCTAGTAGGTGCTCTGCCAGTGGTGTGGGTTTGTTGCCTTCTGTTGACCGGGAGGATTTTCAATGGCCTCTGCCTTGGTACACTTCCAGACACATAGTGGCAAAGACGTTAAAGTACTACAGGACCTCTCATTCATTCCCTAGGGGCCCTTCGTTTTTTCCCTGGTGGCCCCTCCTTCACGCCTCAGGACTTCTCCTTCCCTATTGATTTGGCTAGAGGAGAAACTGAGATGCATAGTTGAACTATTTCACAGCATCCTGGAGGCTCCCTGCTGCACCAGATGTTAACCTTTTAGTTGCTGAATTTGGGGAAAGTGGGGAGCAGTTCCAGGCAGGCAGCCAGGCAGTGGGAGGGGCTCAAGGCAACTTACCAACCAGACAAGGGCGTTTTACTGGTTAACAGTACCGTGAATAGCACTGAGGCAAAGGCCTAGAGCAGGCCATGGTCCATGGGCAGTGCCCACTCCAGGCGCCTGGCCCCGGCCACTTGTTGGGCCCACAGATGCAGTCACAGGGGCCAATGTGTTCTGACAGCCTCCAGTCCAGGTGCTGGAGTGTTCCACTCCCCAGCGCCTCTGCTGGCGAGACAATGCATTACCGCCCTGCTTTACAGATGAGGAAATATGTTCAGAGATTTATCTGCGGTCACAGAGGGAATGGGGACACCCCCCCCCCCGGGGACATCTTGGGGGTCCAGACCCCTGAGGGACACTGTGACTCAACCCCATTTCTTGCAAGACTCCCATCCTGAAATAGGGCCCCGCCGAGCACCCGGACAGGTAGAATGTCCTGGAGCAAGGAGGGAGAGGACTTGGCCACAGGAACAGGAGAGGGGGTGTAGCGGGGATGGGGGAGGGGAACAGGCTAAGTCAGGCCAGGCCCACATAGGCAGCAACCGGATGGTCTGAGCATTTCATTGCCCACTCAGCCATGGCACACCCCAGCTCAAAGATCATCTCTTCTGGCTCCCTTTAAACAATAGAAAGAAATCCAAACCTCCTGGCCTTCAAAGGCCTCACCCGAGCTGTCCAGCGCCTTCAGCCCACCTGCCCAGCACCCTCAGGGCTCACCCACACCCCACCCTGCCCCCTTACCCCACTAGCTGAAATACCACCTTCTCTCCAAATCTCCCCGGTGCTTGGCCCTCCTCTTTGGCACTCCACCATCTCTTCCGGGTCACACGGTCTGAAATTTTTTATTTTCAAAATGTCAAACCCATAGAAAAACTGGAACAACAACATGATAAGTCCTCCTATAGAACTTTGCCTGGGTTCCCCAACTGTCAGCATCTCCTGTGAGTGGTCACTGCATCCCTCCCTGGGAATACACACCAGTCTACACCTTTTGCCAACCGGCAGGCTGTAGATGCTGTGACAGCCCCCCCCCCCAACACCCGAGTACAGGGCTGCCGTCCTGGGGAACCTCACCTAGGAAAAACGACACTAACTCAGTAACTTCATCCGCAGCGTTCAGGTTCAAAAAACAACACAGGAAGTCATCCTCTAGATGACCAATTAAAGCTGTAATGGGGCTGACGTGCCTTTGGCCAGTGTTCCCAGCCCAACGGGCGCCTGCTGACTCTGTTTGAGGTGTATCCTGGCAGAACTGTTTTGTGCATCGTCAGGTACACACGAGCACAAAGCTGGTGGCGCTCTGCATACATCTTCCTCTCTCATAAATAGAATTACACTGCGTGCGGAATGTTTTGCAACTGCCTTTGTACTCCCAGAACTTTTCCACATGTTATCCTGTGACCAGCAGCTTAGGGTGTCCCTCAGCGTATCTTTGCCAGTCCCCCACGGAGGCTCACGTCCAGCTTGCTTTCCTTTTATTTGACCAGCCCTCGCCACATCGGCAGCGTGGCCGGCTCCCCAGGGAGCCCCCTTGCTGCCAGCAGCCACCCCCCCATCCTGCAGGAGACCCTAAAGCTCCCAGAGTGTTGACGTCTCGTGCCCTCGCCGCCACAGCCCCCAGGCCGAGGACAGCGTCCAGCTCCGTAAACAGCAGCAAAAGGCAACGTTTGAAGGATCCTCGTTCTGCACCGCGCTCTCCTCTGGGTGCTGCGCCTGCTGGTATTTCTGTAATCCTCCCACACCCTCCGAGGTAGGCAAGCATTACATTCACTTTACAGATGCACATGCCAAAGCCCACAGAGGTCACCGAGGTGGTCAGTGTGACAAGGCAGTGAGGTTGGCTCTAGGGTCTGTGCATGTGAAACCGGCTCAACTGAATTGAACCCACCCACCCCAGCAACCAGCTTCAGTGTTTGTCCTGTCGCTACTAGCCCCTGCCTTCTTGCCTCACCCCCAGACCCAGGCAAAGGGGCAGCCCACCGGGATACGTGTCTGCCTCCATCGCCTCCTCCAAGCTGTGTGACCAAAGCTGGCTACTCGCCGTCTCTGAGCCTCGGTTTTCTCACCGTGAGTGGGGCTGGCAGTGGGAGACCCTGTTGTGGAGGCTGACCTTGGGCAGCACCCCACCGCTCCGGGTGAACAGTCAGGAGCCTGATAAGAGGGCGTTCCCTCCCCCAGAGAGCCCTGTGGGGCCCAGCTGCCTGCCACCCAGTGACTGACGTTCAGCTGCTGCAGCCCGAAGCCAGAGCAAGTTTATGATGCTCTAGCTGGTTTTTAATCACAGCAAGATGAGAATTTGGCAGATTGAGACACCGACTCGTGCGACAAACATTGTCTGGTGTCTCATTTGTCTTTCTCTGGCTTCAGTGGTGATGCAGGGGGTGGGGCTTCCACTCTGGGGAGCACCCCCCTCAAAGTCCCTCAGGCCTCTTCCATCTGCCCATGCCTACCGAGCACCAGCTCCAGCCTTGAGGGAGAGGGACGCAGGGACTGGCCTGCAAGGGATCTCGGAAGCCCCTGCCAGGAGGCTCCCTCCGTCTGAGCGCCACTGCATGCCTGGCACAGCCCACCTTCTGCTGGGTTGACTGTCTGGCCCGCCCCCCGGGGGTGTCACCGCCTAAGAAGCTCTGTATCTGCGATGGCAGATGCTCAGAGGTGTCCAGATCTCCTCCACTCAAGCGTCGCCTCCTCAGGGAAGTCCTCCCTGACCACCGTAGACAGACTGTTCCCTTCATGGCTCTCAGGGCTGGGGCAGAGTTTTCCCCACTCTGTCTGTCAGTTGTCTGTCTGACCACTGACAGTGGTCACCATCACCTGCATGGCACTTGACCCATGCTGGGGACCCTGATAGGACATTTACGGGTGTAAACAGTCCCGACAGCCTCACTTTTCGGACGGGACACAGAGAAATTCAGGAGTTGCCCCAGGCCACACAGCTCAGAAAGAGCCAGACCAGCTGGTAACGTGTGGGCATTCCTGGTCTGTGCCGCACTCCTCGGGGGGCGAGGACCCTGGCGGGCACTCCATCGGCATTTGTGAACTGTTGCCCTGGCAAATGCTGGTCCACGTGCTGGGGGCCTGGGAGGAAGCTGTCAACTCTGTGCATCATGGACACAAGAAAGAGACGGGGGGGGGGACAGCAGAAGAGGGATGGCATGTCAGCTTTGCCACAGAGGCTGAGTAAGAGTCCATCTGGCAGATGGGCGGAAGGAAGGGCAGCCCAGGCAGGGGGAACAACATTTGCAAAGCACGGCAAGTGCAGGAAGCCTCGATGAGAGTGGAGGGCCACCCATGTGCAAAGCATAAAGGTTGGGGAACATGGCAAAAACAAAATCACTCAGTGTACTAGACAGCTCAGGCTGATATGACAAACCACCACAAGCTGGGGGTGTAAGCAACACACATTTATTTCTCACAGTTCTGGAGGCTAGGGAGTCCAAGGTGAGGGGGGTCGGTGAGTTCAGTTTCCGGAGAGTTCTCTTTCTGGCTGGCACGTAGCCGCTTCTTGCTGTGCCCTCACGTGCCTGAGAGAGGAGCGGGGTCGTCGGTCTCGCTTTCTCTTCTCGTAAGGACTCTAATCCCATGGGGGCTCCACCCACATGGCTTCATCTGAGCCTGTTTACTTCCAAATCCCATCATATTGGGGTTAGGGTTTCAACATATGAATTGTGGGGGACACAAGCATCCAGTCCGTAACACGCGGCTGTATTAAGCAGAAAGAGTTGTAATACAGGGGGTCAGGAGCCTGCCGACATCACCAGAAAGTCTGGAGGTCCAGGCCCTCAGGAACCAGCCCAGAGCAGCACTGCAGAACTGGCCCGGATCAGCCTCTGCCACAGTCACGAAGGTGGGGGGTCAAGAGGCTGGCGCTGGGCCCCCAGATGCTGCTGGAGGAAAAGCCAGACCCTCCTCCCAGACACAGGAGATGAGGCATAAGAGCAGGGAAGGGCCTGGGCTGGGGAAGCGGGGCGGGCAGCGGCGCATATTGACCCATGACTATGCGAGGGCCCTGAAAAGCCCAGGGAAGGACATCCCAAGCCCTCGCTGCAGGGAATGAGCTCTCCAGCCTCTGCAAGGCAGGCAGGAAGTTGGTGTGGATGTCCCTCTCCAGCACACCTCCCTGGGTGGTGGGGGCCCCAGATTGCTTTTTCCTTACGTGCTTCCTGGGCTCTCCGGTCCCCTCTGACACTTCTCTGCTTAGGGATGACAGCTGAGCGGGTAATTCGCCCCAGCCATCCTCATTGTTCACTGCAGGGCCGGCCGGCTGTTCCCTGGGTAAGCTCTTTAAGACGATTCATTTGCATCTCCCTTTCACCGGTGCCCTGCCCCACCCAGTGTAACTCTCCAAACCCACTGCTCTAGAAGCAGAGCATAAATCTGTCAGGCTTCTGCAGCGTGTCCCAGACGCTCGGCAGTCCAGGAAGTGCCTATGGCTGGGCTATCAGGCAGCTTTCCGGGTTCAAGAGACAGGAAGAGCTTTGGCCAAAATCATCCCAAGAGGATTAGAGGTGGGGTGAGGGTCAGGGCGGCCTAGTGCAAGCGGGAGCCAGGCCAGCACGACGGGGGCTCAGGAGAGGAACTGGCAAACAGGCGTGTTGCCTCTGTTGGAATAACTCAGCCACAGGTGTAGGCGTTTTCCAGGTGACAAAATATTGCAAACCTCGGGAAAATAAAAAGAGCCTAGGGGCACCTCTGTGGCTCAGTCAGTTAAGTGTCCGACGCTTGATTTCGGCTCAGGTCATGATTTCGTGGTTCGTGAGATCGAGCCCCACATCGGGCTCTGTGCTGCCAGCACGGAGCCTGCTTGGGATTCCCTCTCTCCCTCTCTCGCTGCCCCTCCCCAGCTCACACGCACACACACACACACACACACACTCTCTCTCTCTCTTTTTCTCTCTCTTTCAAAAATAAATAACCATTAAAAAAAAAAACTAAAAGACAAGAGCTTATACTTACATGGCACTGTCTGTGTGCCCAGAATCATTCTAAGACACTGAATGAACCCACCCACCATCCAGATTAGCTGGCATTTATTTTATTTAAAAAAATTTTTTAATGTTTATTTTTGAGAGAGAGAGACAGAGACAGAGACAGAGCATGAGTGGGAGAGGGGAAGAGAGAGAGGGAGACACAGAATCTGAAACAGGCTCCAGGCTCTGAGCTGTCAGCACAGAGCGCGACGCGGGGCTTGAACCCACGAACCGCGAAATCATGACCTGAGCTGAAGTCTCACACTCAACCAACTGAGCCACCCAGGCGCCCCAGAATAGCTGGCATTTATATTGTGCCATAAAAGGGGGGCAGGGAGAGGAAGCTAGTACTCTGGGGCTGCCCCGGCCCCTGCCAGGGTGGACGGTCCCTCACACATGTATGTGCATTGGCCACAGAGTCCCCATGCATTGGAGGACCGTGGTAGACTGTGTCTGTACCCTACGCCCCTGCAACCCACGCCCTGGACATGCCCTTCCACAGTTGCTGTCTAGAGGTCTATATCCATGATCAGAGAGCCCCAGAGGGACATGTTGGCCCTGTGACCCCTGAACTTGGAGGAGGCCACACCCTCCCGACCTGCGTCCTGTCCATCGTCACTCACATTGACCTTCAAGACGTTTCCCGACTCGGGGGCTATCACCTGCCGGCTCCTCTGCCTCAACCCCAGCAGAGGGGCTGTGTGGTCCAGAAGTTACCGTTTCATTTGTGGGCTTTGCACGAATTCTATCAGACGGCACTTACCTATTTAGCACCGTGCCCTGTTTGGATCCCTGTGGTGTTTTCAAGCTTTGGCCGCGCTAAGAACGCCTGGAGAGCCTACACGCACATGCAAAGGTGTGTCCCATGGCTTCTCGACCTTGCAGCCATTCGGCTCAGGATTCTAAACTCAGAGGGCTATGTGTCCACCCTGAGCTGGTAAGGGAGGCTCCCACCGAAGGCTGAGTCAGCAGAGGAGTGAGGACATTCCCTCAGAAGGGGAGTGTTTGCAGGAGGGGAGATGGCTGTGCGTGGCTGCCTGGTAACACAGGGAACACGCTCATCGCAGCCTGGGGACTGCAGACCGGAGGGCGGTGTGGGCATTTGTAACGAAGGGGCCCCCGAAGTGTCCACAGTTCTGACCCATAATTCTGCCTCTTGCAATACTCCTGAAGGATCTCCTCGTAGACGGAAACGAGGAAACGGCTGACAACATAGCTCTCGCACCCCCAAGTGTCAGCAAGAACACTGCTCTCTGAAAATAGGGGTTTCCGTTCATGATTTACATCCCAGCCACATACTGGTGTTGAAGGGAGTGATTAAAAAGGAGAACGCCTGGGAGGCTCAGTCGGTTGAGCATTGACTCTTGGTTCTGTGTCAGGTCGTGATCCCAGCATCGCAAGATCGAAGCCCCACATTGGGGCTCCACGCTAAATGTGGAGCCTGCTTAAGAGTCTCTCCGTCTCTTCCTCTGCCCCTCCCTGGCTCCTGCTGTCTCTCTCTCTCTCTCTCTCTCTCTCTCTCTCTCTGTCTCTCTCTCTCTCTCAAAAAACAAAAGTAGAGTTTTTAAAACATGAGGCAGAAGGATGCTCATGAAACAGTGGTCACGAAAAAGCTAACACAAAATGCCTTGAAAAAACGACCAGTAGAAAATTCACAAAAAGGCAGAGTGGTTCATTCCAGGTGGTGAGATTATGGGTGACTTTCGTTTCGTTTGTACCGTGCTGTGATTTTCTAGGTTTTTAGAATTTCAAGGCTGTAAGGTATCAGTGGCAGCATGAGGGGCTGGTCCCCTGGGCTCCCTGGGTGAAGGACCCGGGAGCTTGGCTGCAGGCTGTGACAGGCCAGGCTGGCACACAGCGTGGGGAGGTACGGGTCCCTCGCGGGTCTTGCTGAGCCACATTCTGAGGCCAGCTGGCAGCGAGCCAAGGGCTCCATCGTCTCGTCCGTGGCCACGGGGGCTTACCTGGAGTGACAGACCCAGCGGCTCAAAGTTCTGGGAGATCAGGCAGTCGGAGGCAGAGTCCTAGACCTTGAGTGGAGGTCCTGGCAAAACCATACTGTTAAGAAAGCACTGACCACCCTGAGGCCATATTTGGGGTTCCCTCCTGATGTTGGGCAGTGCTTCCTCTTGGAACGTGAGTAATGGAACCCGCTTTGGTCCTAATCCTGTGATATCTGTCACCTACCCACTGTGTGGCCTTTGGTGAGGCACTTGGCCTCTCGGAGCCTGTTTAGTTCCTTCGTGCATAAGATGGAGACAGTAAGTCTCACCTGAACTGATTCCTGGGAAGATTAAACAAGTAGGAAGCGTCTAACTGCCCACTGCCTTTACTTATCTGAATGATTCCTAGAGGGCCTGGACTTTGCCATTGGAGTGGGAAATGGTGTTGCTTTTCTCTACCACTGCCCTGATCAGCCCTGGCCCATCTTCTTCTGGCTCCTGGATGACCTCTGGGGTCACACGGAGGCCCCGAGGCCTCCCTGGTTCCCTGGTGGTCACCTGAGCCAAGCCACACCCGCTTCACATCGAAAATGGCAAAAGCAGCGAGGAGTGGCCAGGGATCTGCCAGCTTTGTGGCATCTCACATGGTCACTGTTGCTCTGGGCTGGCATTTCATTAAGATGTAAGCCTTCCCATAAAACCACCCGACCCTTCAACTATTTTCATCATTTCCGCTAACTCCGCACGGCTGGTTAGCTTTAATGGGTCACGGAGCTGGCACTGGACATCTCTTCTCAAGCAGATCTGAGATGATATATTTGGGAGAAGTGGATGCACACGTAGGATTGTGAGGGTGTGAACTCCAAGGCCTCGAACTTCCATAATGGCTGTTCCCCCCACCCCCAGACGTCTGTTCGGTCACTGGTTTTATGAATGTGTTTGGAGTGCGTACTCGGGGCCCAGCCACGCTCCACGGGAGTGAGAAGGGGACGTCATCTGATGCGGATGAATCGGGGGCCCATGGGCCGTAGCCCCCTGTAGGAGGCACCAGGCAGTGCAGATCCGTGGATTCTCCCCCAACACCCACTCATGTGCTCACAGCGGGTTAGCCCGCTGTGCCACAGGGAAGCAGCGTTGCCCCAGGGTTAAGGGCACGGCGTGGTGAAGGCTGAATTCCCTGCCCAACTCCTGCTGCTGTGTGACTTTGGGCACATTACTTGGCCTCATTCACCGGCACAATTTCGTGGAGCTGTGCTCAGGATTAAATGCGTCAAGAGCTCAGAACCATACTTGCATACAGCAAATGCTAAAAAAAAAAAATGGAGACTGATTACCCCAGGCCAGATGCTGGGTCGCAAATTAAGAAGGGTCCTGTGCCCCAGGAGGTGGCATGGGGGTGGGGAGCTGGGGAGGCAGACACACAATGCAGAGTCACAGTGGAGGTAGGGTAGTGGGGGGAGGTGACAGGGTGGGTCACAATGGGGTGTGGGCAGTGGGAGCCCCGGGGGTGGGTCACAATAGGGTGTGGGTAGCGGGGGGCCCGGGGGTGCGTCACAATGGGGTGTGGGCAGCGGGGGCGCCGGGGGTGGTCACAATGGGGTATGGGCAGTGGGAGCCCCAGGGTGGGTCACAATAGGGTGTGGGTAGCGGGGGCGGGGGGGGCCCGGGGGTGGGTCACAATGGGGTGTGGGCAGCGGGAGCCCCGGGGGTGGGTCACAATGGGGTATGGGCAGTGGGAGCCCCAGGGTGGGTCACAATAGGGTGTGGGTAGCGGGGGCGGGGGGGGGGGGCCCGGGGGTGCGTCACAATGCGGTGTGGGCAGCGGGGACACCAGGGGTGGGTCACAATGGGGTGTGGGCAGTGGGAGCCCCGGGGGTGGGTCACAATGGGGTTTGGGCAGCGGGAGCCCCGGGGGTGGGTCACAATGGGGTATGGGCAGTGGGAGCCCCAGGGTAGGTCACAAGAGGGTGTGGGTAGCGGGGGGGGGGGGAGAGGGGCCCGGGGGTGCGTCACAATGGGGTGTGGGCAGCGGGGGCGCCGGGGGTGTGTCACAATGGCCTGTGGGCAGCGGGGACACCAGGGGTGGGTCACAATGGGGTAAGGGCAGCGGGGGGCCCCGGGGGTGGGTCACAATAGGGTGTGGGCAGCGGGTTCCCCGGGGATGGGTCACAATGGGATGTGGGCAGCAGGGCGCCAGGGGTGGGTCACAATGGGGTGTGGGCAGCGGGAGCCCGGGGGGTGGGTCACAATGGCGTGTGGGCAGTGGGAGCCCCCGGTCCCCTTCCAGGGACTGCCCACCTGGTGGGGAAGGAATGCGCTGGGTGGAAACACTCTGGATATCACCCTCTCTTTCCTGTGCACCCACTGGGGACCAGACCTCAGCCGGTGGATGTCCCAGCTCTCCCTACCCCACCCTCCCCCCTGCGGTCCCCCTCCTCCCTTCTGCCCTGGCTCCGGACTCACCTGCTCTCACTGGCCACAGGTGCAGGGTCCATCATGGCCCCCTTCCCTTCATGTCTCACTTTGGCCACCTCCAGAAGCTGACTTGGATGACCACGCATAGCAGGCTCTTTTTGCCCAGATGTTGGGTCAACAGTAATCCACTTATCTCACTGGAAAGTCTCAAGACACCACATAAAACCAAATCATGGCTCTGTGCCCTCTGTATACATGACAGAGAACCCCAATATAACAGACTGGTGAGCAAGGAGGTGGGGGGAGATCAGAGGGTCCCTAGTAATGGCCCCCGAGTTGGAACTACTGAGAGGCTTGTCACCTCTGGGTCCCCCAGGAGATTCACTCCTCCCTCCCCTTCATCCCCGACCAGAAACACTCCAGATTTGTGCCAGCAGACTGGTTGACTGTACTGTGTTTTAAAGGACAAGGAGTGCATAATTCACTCATTTATTCACTCAACAAACACGTTTATATGGTGGAGGTTCCAAGGGGCACAGGAACCAGTTCCTGCCCTTCAGAGCTGAGGCCACCGGGAAAATAGGTAAGGGAGCGTGGAGTGCAGTTCCAGAGTCAGGTTCAGATCGCAGCTCTACCGCTGACTCGCCATGTGACCTTGGGGAAGTCACTGAACCTCTCGGGGCCTCAGTCTTCCCACCTATCAAATGCATACACTAGTTTTGCCCGCCTCGAGGACAGCTGTGAAATTGAAATAAGGTCATTTAGAGAAGCTGTGGGAACACTGCCCAGGGCAAAGTGCGGCAAGTATTTACTGCTCATTTAGCGGCCATTACTGAGCACCTACTATGTGCCAGGCACCAGGGATGCAGCAGTGATGGAGACACTGATGGGGTGCTAGGCCCCGGAGGGGTAGACAGGTGAGCAGTGCGGAATACCCAGGAGACCCCAGGTGTGGGAAAGCAGAGGCTCCTGGGGATCACACTCCCTCCACCTTTTCCTGCCCTGAACCTACAGCTGCTGGCCCCTCCTGCTCACCTGCCAGCCAGACCCCATTGTCCTGCGGCATCTGGGGAGCGCTTTGTCCTAGCTCTTGCCAGCTGGGGGACCTCAGGACACTGCCTTGGCCTCTTTCTTGACCTGCTTTCTTTCTGTGAGGGAGGACCCAGCCCCTTCCACGGGGGTTCAGCGAGGAGCAGGGGACAGAGTGGATGGCATCCAGCCAGCAGGGTCAGCTCCTGCGGTGACCGGGAAGCAGCTGGTCAGCTTTAAACACACCTGCAGCTCCCCTGTGGCTCGCGGAGCGTCGTGGTCTGTGGTCTGCAGAGGTGGCCCAGGGCGGGTGGTGTATCTGTGCCCCAGGTGTGGTGTAGGGGGGTTAATTAAAAAGGTGGCTGGGAGATGAATTTCTGGAAACACAAATTGGAAACCAGTGGAGGCTATTGATCTGCCTAATGGGAAGCCGATGGTTTCTGAGCGTGCAGACAGCCCCGGCACAGGCAGGTGGCAGGAATCGATGTGGCCCCTTCCCCGAGCTGATCGGGGTGCACTGGGAACATGGGTCGGGGAGGGGCCGAGAAGGTGCCATACAGTTCTGTGTCTGAACCTTCCTCTTCTTGGCTATTGAGAACACCCAGGGCAGAGGAGACCCCGCGGCTTTCTGTGCCTGTGTGGACCCCAAGGCTCTAAGTTCCTGTCAGGTGGCCTAATGCTGCTGCTACAGAAATTCTCTTTTGAGGTGTTTGTGAATCCCAAGCCCTCCCACCACTGAAAGTCAAGTCTGGAACTCTAAAAGGAAGCATAGGGAGGGAGGCCACATGGAGGAGAGGAGAGGATCCGATAGAGGTTGCTATGTGTCCATGGAGCCCATCCTTCCTCTGCCTCCCTGTCCCTCCCTTCTTCTTCTCTCACCCATTCCCCTTTCTCTGTTATAGCCGAAATTGGTCACAGCCCCGTGGAAGAAGAAAGATGCCTGATGTGTCACTAGGGAGGTGAGGGATCCTTTTGAGGCATGCCCAGTGGGAGGACTTTCTTTTTCTTCCGGTTGAGTCTAGTTTCTCTTCACTCTTTGAACACTTGGAGACATGAATTAATTCCCCTGGTCACTGTGTCACTCATTTGTCGGCTCACTCGGCTGCTCACCCCATCCGTGTCTTCCCATCTTTATTGAGCTCAGCCTTTTTTGTCAAGCAAGAAGGGAGATTTCTTAGGAGAACATAGACAGCCCAAGGACAAGCAGAGAGTAGAGTAGCTGGTCCTCCCCAAAGATGGGAGCCAGCAACTGTTTAAGACATGAGAAGCCAAGCCTGCTGTATCTTTTCGCCATTCTGGGGTCACACATTCACTCACCTCTGCTCCTCTTTGTACATCACTAGACCCTTCCATCTTTTCAATCTCTTGGCTTCTCTCCATTTCCACTGCCATGACCCTAGTGTAAAGTACTTTTCTTTTTTTTTTTGCCTGGGCAACTGAGGCAGCCTCCTGAATTTTCTCCCGAATCCCACCCTTGCCCACTTCCAATCTGTGTCTCTCACTACAGCCAGAGGGATTTTTAGAAATGAACAGTTTATTCAACAGATTTCACTGATCCTAGGAAAGACGTCAAACTCATAAGCACGGTGTGGAACTGGATTACCACTCCCCCACATTCGGTGCCCTGTATCGAAGTGCCCTGCTCGGTGGGAGGATTATACAGCACGGCCCATTTTGTCCTCAGGCATGGCAGAGGGGCTGCTGAACAGTGAAAACAGATGTGAGCACACGCGTTAAGAACCAGTGAGTAATTTACCACTTTTCTTTTCCTTTTTCCACGACAATGGCAATATTCCAGATAGAGACAGACTGCTCTGTCAACCTGAGTCCAGAGGGGAGAAGAGACGAAGGAGAGCCACATGTGCATGTAGTCTGAGACATAAAGAAACTTTATTGTAGGCCACTGAGATTTAGAGAATTGTGTGTTACGCAGCGTAATCCATCCTAACCTAACCGATACGCATAATCCATGAACTCTTGCCCATCGCCCCATTGCTTTGCGGAGGCACCACTGGCCTTTCGGTCCTTACACAAGTTGCTCCCTCCCTCCTTACAACATTTGTCTGTGACTCTCTCTCTCCTGGGAAAGTTCTTCACTCCCACTGTTGGGCAGTTGACAGTTACTCACCAGTGAGGTCTTGGCTTCGCTGTGAAGTACTCAGGAAAGGATGGCCTGGTCTCTGTTCAGAATACCTAGAATTTACCTTCTTTGTCATTAGAGCTCTTTCACTACACTCTAAGTTGGAGGAAAACAGAGCCCAGGGATTTAGATCATGCTTCTTTGAGGCCCTACTCCACCCCCCACCCATGTGCCCGGGCCCATGCTGAGGGGCTGGAGGTAAGGGGGTACATCAGCCCTGCGCCCTGCTCCCACAACCTGCCCCGTGACGGGGGAGATAGGTGTGCAAGCGGCAGCATTTGAACCCATTATGATCGTTCTAGCAGGAAATTAGTGTAAAGAGGCCAGCGAGAAGGCCGGGAAGAGGGGGAGTCAGAGACGGCTTTGAGGAGGATTTGGAGGTGTCCAGGTGGGGGAGCTTCCTGGGAGAGTGGGCGATGGGGGGATCTGACGGAGGGATTGTAGGGCAAGAAGTGGTGCCCAGAGTTTCCAGGACTTGAAAGAGGATGAACCCAGGAGAAGTTGGAACCAGAAGTAAATATCTGGCGTCTGTGTGTATTCCTGGGAACACAAGTGAGCGTTCCTGTTGGAGTGCCTTTGCAAGCTCATGGTGTTGGCTTCTTGGGGTCGAGGGATGGTGATAACGATGACAGTGGGTTCCAAGCCCTTTCACACCGTGGATATCAGTGGCAGGCTCTGATCCGAGGGTGTGGTGGGCGTGTGTGGGCAGCTGTGTTCCCGGACACAGCAGCGGGAGAGACATCTTTGTCTCCACTCTGCTCAATGGACATGTGTGGATGCCTTAAATTCCTGACTTTGTCTTCTTCTAAGAAAACCCGCCACGGTTCTTTCTAGTGAATCAAGGCTTCCTGTGTACACAGCCCCGTAGTCATTTAAAACGTGTATCAGGTGAACAAAATGAAAGAGAGACGAATCGCCGAAGCATCACGTCCCTGGGTATGATGTCTCTCCGCGTGATCTTGTTGTTAAAAGAATCCACAGGGACCAGGATGAAACCAGATGCTCCATGATTAGGGGCTGTGGTCACTCATCAGGCCCCTGCTCTGGGGAAGTGAGGTGTTTCCTGGGGTTTGAGGGCCCTGATGGGACATGACAGAAAAGCTTCTCAGCCTCCCAGAAGGTTGGAGGGTGGGCAGTGATGCTGGAAAAGTCACCCCCCTCTGTGGCCCTTGAGTTTCTCGCTGTTGGAATAGGGAGGGAGGTACCATTCCCCGACTGCCAACCTCACTGGCTGTGCGGCTGAGGCAGTAGGTGGACAGTTCTCGGAGAAGCCCATTGATTCCAAGGAATTGTGGCTGTTTGATGGTATTATCTTCATGCGGGTGTGAGGTGGCCCCTGCTGGGCTCCCCATACTGGAGGGGACAGACACCCACAGAAACTGGACCAGACCCAGCACACAAGCTCTCCTCGGGAAAGCTGACCTCTGTGTGGTGGTTGTCTAGAGGAAGGCACGTCAGCGCTCACTGGGGGGATGGGGGGTGGGAGGTAGATGGAATAGCACAACCAAGGAGGAGTCTTGTGAGCTGGGACCATAAGGGGAGGAAGAGGGGACAGGCGGGGGCAGGGGGGCAGGTAGCGAGGGGAGCAGAGGAGCAAAGGCCTGCAGGCCCAGGCAGACCTAGGCGGTGGTGAAAGGAACGCCATCCTCCTGCCTCGGAGAGCTGGTTGAATCTGGCACAACGGGGCCGCTTCCACGGCTCTCTGGGCTAGAGGGTGAAGCTGAGCTCCTGCCTGGCCCTCCGCCCATCTTGCCGTTTTCAGGTCCAGCAGAGCTCACCCGCAGAGCGTAGACATGAGCCTGCCCACCCGACGGATGGGAGCACGGGCTCTGGTCAGATGATGGGGGGGCCAGGGGCCCCCCCGCGGCGGACCGGAGGCCACAGGCGTGGGCAGTGTAGACGCTGAGGCTGCACGCTGCCAGGGTCCGGCTAGGGTCAGTACCAAAGCCAGTCGGCTCCTCCCTAGGGCCCCTGCCTCTCAGACTAGCTAGTGCCTGCTGGTGAGGCATCAGAACCTTCCAGGCCACAGCTGGAGGGATCTGGGTCTCTCCAGATCAGCACGTAGGTATCACTTAGTGTGCCCTCTCAGACTGGCATTCCCGGCAGCCTGCAGGGCCCAGCTGCAGAGCCCAACGCTGCGTGTCTGTGCTCCATGTGAAACAGTGCTGCAATGCACGAGTAGTGTCCGCAGCGGGTCAGGAAGGGGAGGCCTGGGTTATGCACGCCAGCCATTTGGCACTCCTGGTACACCCCCTCATTTTGCATATGAAGAAACGAGGCCCAGAGGGAAGAATGCCCTCGTCCAATTGCCTGTCCTTTCACTTCCCGCTCTGGCCTCTCGACGGAACTCTTGGGACCCCCCGTGACACCACGTGAAAACAGTCAACTATGTGTGTGACAAGGAAATCATACTGGATGTGTCTGGACCCACACCATGTTTCTCTTCTTGTTTTTCCCCTTTGCCTCTGTTCTGTTTTAATACTTCGTGTGTTTCGTGCATTCTGAAGGATGGTGGGACAATGAACATCCGTGGGCCCACAGCTCAACTCCAGAACTAGAACATTCCCAGTCACTTCCATCTCCTCCTTGCCTGCAGGTCACCCCTCTCTGCAATTTGGTGTTTGTTTGTTTGCCATTCTCTTGCTCACAGGCCGACTGAATAAGCCTAAACATTAGATTGCTTCTTCGTTCTCAAGCTCTAAAAACTTCCTCTCTGTACGTAGATCTCTAAAATTTGCATTTTTGTACTCAACATTTCCCTCTCTCTGAGCTTGAGCCGTGCTGCTGTGTAGCTGGAGTTTGCTGTCACCAGTGTGGAAAGAAATTGTGTGACCGTGCTACAATTTCTTTTTGCATTGCTCTGTCAGGGAGTATCTGGGTCATTTCCTCTCTCCCCCTCCTCTTGCTAACAGTGCTGCGACGAACTCTTCTTGGGTGTGCCTTGTGTGGCTCCTGGGAGTGGATTTGCAGGGTGCTAAGGCATGGGACTGGTCAACCTAACAAGAAAAGGCCAAAGCGGTTTTCAGTGTGGCCAGACCAGGTTTCACACTCATCAACCGTGGGTGCCAGCTGATCTCCATCCTTTCAGACCCTCGGTGCTGTCAGATGTCACATGTCTTCCTCACTGTGAGCCTGATGGATGTGAAATCTCTCACGGGGACCTTACCTTGCACTTCCCTGCATCCTCGTGACATCGGGCAGCTTTTCCCGTGTTCATCTGTGCACTCCGTTTCCTCCTCTACGACATGCCTGCTGTGGTCTTTTTGCTCATTGCCTCTCTTCTTCCTGTGGATTTGTAGGACTTCTTTATGTATTCTGGATACTGATCCTTTGCTAGTTGTACATATACTTTTAGTGATTTGTCTTTCCACCCGTCATTTGGTGAAAGGAAATTTACGTTTTACTGCAGTGAAAACTATCGATTTTTTTTATGCTTACTGAGCTTTTAACACCTTGGTAAAGAAATTGTTCCCAACGCCAAGTTTGCAAAGATATTCCCCCACAATATCCCCCTCTTCAACTTCTCTCTTTCAAATATAGATTTTTAATGTGTCTGGAATGGTTTCCGATGTCCCAGCACCGTCTACTAACTGGGCCGCCTTTCTCCAGTCACATGTCAAGAAGCCTTTTTAAAACTCCTAAGTACTGAGCTCTTCAGATCTCTGATCATTTGTAGCACACCTGCAGTCATTCATGCCTGCTGTCCGCGTGTTCTCCCCTCTCCCTCTTTCTACCATTGCGATCCCTGGTACGTGCAGGTGCCCCAGGAGGCCCTGTGTAGCCATGTATGGATTTTTTTCTATGTTTCTTTCTTTATCATTTTTTGAGAAGGAGAGAGAGAGAGAGTGGGGAAGGGGCAGAGACAGAGAAAATCCTAAGCAGGCTCCATGCTGTCGGTGCAGAGCCCGATGTGGGGCTCGGTCCCCTGACTGTGAGATCGTGACCTGGGCTGACAGCAAGAGTCAGACGCTTAACCGTCGGAGTCACCCAGGCGCCCCATCCATGGATGTTTTTGTGAGGATGAGGAAACAGGAGCACAGAGGAGGGTTGAGTTTGTAATGGCCACACAACGACCGTGTTGGGTGACCCCAACGTGGAGTCTGTCTCCGATTCTCTGAAGGCGGGTTCTGTGTTCCTTCCTCTTGGTGTCTGGCTGTGCACAGTAGGGCTGGTGGGTTGGGACCCAGGACCCTGGGGCTGTCAGTGGAGGGATCGGACATGACAGCCTGCCTTTCCGTTTCCATCCCATGGGCTCCCCAGAGCTGGTGTGAAAGCCATTTGGGCACATTGTCCCTGGGGGCCTGAAAACCTCCTGCCACCTCTGCCTCTCACCCCTGCCTCATCCCTCCTGCTGTCGTTTTGATGATGAAGCAGCTGAGGTTTAACTCCTGCCTCTCACTCCCCACCGGCTCCTTGCCCGGTAAGGGGAGGGAGAGCCCTGGGAGCAGTACCCCAGCACCCTCAAACCTGGAACAGAGTCGAATCCTTGCCGGGAAGGCTCCACCCTTGCTCTGAGTGATGCAGAGTCATGGCCTCTGATGATGTGGATGACAACTCACTTCTGCAGCATTTGTGATGTGCCGGGGCCCGGTCTGAGCATTCCGTGGGGTCCTCGTCACCCTGTGTGGAGACACTGTTTTTACACTCATCTTATAGATGCGGAAGCTGAGGCTCAGAGCCGTTATGAGGCTCCAGATTCCACGCTCTTTACCACGAGACTGCATGGTCCCTTTGGACCCCGACCAGGCCCTAGCTCTCCCTCCTGGTGACTGGCCCAGGACCCGGGGATGGGTCTGCCATGGGGCCCCTCACGGAGTGCAGAAGAGCTTTGTCCCTGAACCCTGGATCCATGGTGGGTCTGGGCCTGCCCTGGGCCTCCTTGGCCCTGGAGGGTGCCCTCCCCGGCTTCCGAGGCTGAGCCAGGCCAGCCGGTGTTGCTCCTGTTTGCGGCCAGGGAGTCCCAGCTCCAGTTAGAGACTTCTCTCTTTTGTAGGCTCTAGAAACTTTGAGAAGGGCCCTAAATGGTGGGCCCTCGATTAAGGGGTTTCAGAAGGCAGGAGCCCCAGGGACGCCTTGCTTTGCGAAGCCCCTTGTGTTCCAGGAACTGCTCTCTGTGGCCACCTCAAGACGAGGTGTTTTTGACAAACATGTGTCACCTGCATGACACTTGTAAGCAGTTATGCCATGGCCATAAATCTGGGCTTGTGCTGCCGAGTGCCATACCGGCTCCTACATGTGGCTGAAGCACTGCCAACGGTGTCTCTGCTGGTTTGTCTGGCAGTGGGGGGTGCCAGGCTGCTTCAGGACACATCGGCTCCCAGCCAGTGGCTGTATGCTATGAAGTCCCAATGCCGACGTCTTTCTCAGCATCCCACCCTCCCTTCCTAACCTTCGCTGGCTCCCACTGGATGTCTCACAATGTGGACACTTTTGCACCCAGTCATGCTAATTGCTCTGAAAAGAAATAAAGCGGGAGGAGTGTGCAGGGAGTGACGCAGGCCATTTGTAAGAAAGATCTGTGATCTCCGGTTTGTTTAACAAACCTACTGGGTCAGAGCCTGAAGGAAATGGGGGGGAGCCGTGCGGGTATCCGGGAAGAGCATGCTAGTCAGGAGAGCTGCACATGCAAAGGCCCGGAGGTCAGGTTGGGTCTTATGGGTTGGAGGCAGGTGTGTCTGGAGTGCAGTGAGAGGCGCAAAGCTGGGAGCAGGGTGGGAGTAGGGAGCATCGTGTGGGATGGTGAGGCATTTGGCTTTCACCTGGAGTGTCACGGAAAGCGGCTGGAAGGCCCTGGGTAGGTCCAGGAAACCGCAGAGGAGGCCAGATGGCTTAGGCGCAGCCACTCCCGGGCCAACTATACCTTGGTCGTAACTGTGCTGACTGCAGATCCTAGCTGTAGAGCAGAACCCAGGTGACAGCAAACATGAGGGCCAGGTGACGGTCCCGAGGCCACCAGTCCATCTGTCTGCAGCCAGGCCTCTGCCTATAGATCCTGCAGCCTGTGCATCCTGCCCAGAATGCTGGGATGCCGGGATCAGTTAGTTTCTGCTGCGGAATAACCACCCCGAAATGTAGCGGCTTGCACCAACTGTTGACTTAGCTGGGCAGCTAGCTGCTCGGGCAGGTCTTCCGGGCTCCCTCAAGCATGTGTGGTCAATGGCAGGGGTCGGCTGATTGCCGGCTGGCTGTTGGCCGGGGAGACTAGGGGCGGTGGTGAGTAGGCTACACGTGTCCCATTCTTCCAGGAGGCCGTCTGGGCTTCTGCACATGGTGGTGCCAGGGTCCCGAGAGGGTGGGCACGCAAGGCCACGAGGCTCTTTGAGGCCTACGCCTGAAATTGGCACGGCATCATTTCCACCACATTCTGTCGGCCAGAGCAAGTCACGGAGCCAGCGCAGATTCAAAGCGGGGGGATCTAGACCCCACCCCTGATGGGAAGAGCTGCCCCATCATAGTGCAAAGGGTACGGAGACAGGGGGGTGGAGGAACAGAGCTGTTTAGGGGTCAACCGCAGTGTCCCGTGTTCTGGAGAGAGGAGCAAGGCAGGAGCCAGGGCCCCAGAACAGTCAGCCATGGCTGTGTCTCTGTCGCCCTGAAGAAACCAGACCCCCAACAATCCAGGACTAGGCAGAGGAAGCTCAGACCATTTGTTCCTTTGTCACCAAATGCCACCTAGCCAGTAGCGATAGACTCAACAGTCCCCATGGAGGTGTCTTTCTCTAGGGTGCTTACACCCAAGGACTGCGGAGATCATATGAAACATCGCACACCTTTGGCACCACCTCTTCCAGGAAGCCCTCCAGGCTTCTTCTGGGCTCTCCCAGGCTCACCGCCCTCCCCCCGTCACAGAAGACAGGGTATTTGTGTCCCTCATTGGTACACGTGTGTGTCAGCCTCCTGAGTCAGAAAGGCCAAGGCCTGAGGACGGGGCTGTGTCTCACTCACCCCAAATCCCTACTCCTAGCTGGGAGTGTGCACTGAGGATGAGGCTGGCAAGGTATGGGTATACTGGGGACCTGCATTCAGTGCTGACTCACAGTTGATGTCTGCAAGGGAAGGGGAAGGTCACTGTACCTGGTAGCAGGCCCCAGATGAACTCGGCCTGGAGCCGGGACGGGGGGTGCTGGGAACGCATGCTGGATGCAGGTGGCAGCCAGAGCTCAGCGGAGCAAGGGCAAAGACCACAGTCCTCTTGCAGACAGAAATGGGTCTCAAGCTCTGGGCGCCAGCACCAAGGCAGGAAGGCAGCCCACAGGAGAGCGTGCAGAGAAGCCACTCCGGGTGTTCAAGGCCAGCACTGGGCAGATGGAAAGGCAGGCAGGGCCTGCCAACCCTGAGGAAAAAAGAAACATCAGCCACGTTTGGCTATAGTCAGCTTTCGTTTACTGGAGTTTCCCTTGCCTGAGATCCACTGTACCCAAAATCAATATTATTAGCATTAAAAAAGAGAAGCCAACTAGGAGGTAGCAACCCCGAATGCACTGTGGTTTCGGTGCCATCCCAGCGCAGGAGAAAAACCTTCATCACCTTCTCATGCATACCAGAGACAAGGGAGGGAAGAATGGCGGCGGCGGGGGTGGGGGGGGGAGCTGTCTTCACGAGGCCTCCAGGAGTGCCTCCCTGGGGCTCATAGTGAGTTAAGCCAGCCAGGCTTGCGAGTGTGCCAGCTCGTCCTGCCCACCTGGCGTCAGCACCATTGCCCCGGGCTGGGCCGGGCCGTCTCCCTTGGGGAGAGAGCTTGAAGCTTTTGCAGTTTGTAGTGGTCTGTTGTATTTAGAAACCCGAGCATCCCAGGGTCATAAATTACCTTGAACTAGTTTGCTAACCCTTGTGACTCGGTACAGCGCCTTCTCAGAAGCGGCCAGTTATGTCACGGACTGAGTGAGGCGTGGCCCAGTCCCCGCAGTGAGGCAGCGTGTGCCAGGCCTGGCGTGGATGGTAGCCACCCAGGACCACGGGGACGATGCAGGGAGGTGCCGCAGGTCTGTGCACGGCATTTCTGTGGAAATGCACTCCAGAAGGGAGAAGGGTCTGTGAGTCCATGAAGTGGGATTCTCACTCCCGGCACGTGGTCGTGAGAGCTGTACCACATGGAAGAGGCAGAGGGCACCGTGTAGTTCAGCATTCCTGTTACGTCCCTGCTGGAGGATCAGCTCCTGCTTGCACCTTCCCAGGGATGGGGGCTCATCGCTGCCTGAGACATTGCACATGGACAGGAAGTTAGCTTCCCGCAAATTCCAGCTCCATCATCTGGGTACATGTTCTGAATCGGTGCTTGCAACAGCCTGGACAGAGTGGGAGGCCGTTGCAAGGCTGCTGGCCAGCTAGGACGGCTCTCCCAGCCTTTCCTCCATTGCCACAGCCCTCTGGGCACAACAGGTGCTAAAGGGCCCATCTGGTTAGACATTCCGAGTGTTACCCCTGCACTGCAAGTTCATTGGCCACGGCAATGTTGACATCAAGAGAAACACGTGTCATTTTCTCATCTCTAGAAAGAGCTCCAACGCCCTCCCTGTTTTGTATTCGAAAGCAGAGGGGTGACCCACACTTTCTGGGGTCATGGGGAGGAGATTCAGGTGTGAAGGGAGCATCTGCTTGTAATGTGGGATCCAGTTCCAGGATCCCCTGGCGTTCCTTGAAATTTGCTGGAGAAACACAACCCATTTGATGTGCAAAACCAGGCTTCCAACAGAATGGGACAGCTGAAACAGCCCAAAAATGGACAAACCGCATGAAACAGGTTTTGAAGGCTGCAGCCTTTCAGGCAGTCTGAGCCTCCCCGAGCAGCAGGGAACGGGTTTTGCCAGGAGACGCCTGTTTGCGATGGCGCGCGCGCTACTTTCCCCCCGCCGAGACAGGTGCAAACTCAGATGTATTCATTTTCCACAAACGAAACGAGTCGGTTTTGACCATGTTGCAGACCTAGGACTTGGCACCCTTGTTCCCGGGGGGTATGTGTCTGGTTTTCACTCCATTCCGAAGGAGCCTGTGGAGGCTCCCAACTTTGAACCTTCTAAATTTTTTTTTTCAACGTTTTTATTTATTTTTGGAACAGAGAGAGACAGAGCATGAACGGAGGAGGGGCAGAGAGAGAGGGAGACACAGAATCGGGAAACAGGCTCCAGGCTCTGAGCCATCAGCCCAGAGCCTGACGCGGGGCTCGAACTCACGGACCGCGAGATCGTGACCTGGCTGAAGTCGGACGCTTAACCGACTGCGCCACCCAGGCGCCCCTCCCAACTTTGAACCTTCTAATGATAATGATTTACTGGTTTCAGGGGGTTCGGGGTGGGGGTGGCGGGGGGAGGTGGGACAAGAAGAGTGATGCAGAGTTTGGAGTCTGAAGGAATGATTAGCTGCGTGGAGGGCCCGGGGCCAGTGCTGATGCTGTAGTTAAGGCACAAGGACTTTCCGCAGCACCAAAGCATCACCTTTTGCTTCTCATCAACCCCTTGAAACGAGCTCAGTCATGTTCACTGATAGGAATCAGTACCACGTAATGAGTGTCCGCCGTGGGTCAGGGCCTCACCGCACCTGTACAACCAACCCCACCCGTTCAAGAGGGTTATGGTGCGCCCCAGTGTTTGAGCTCTGGGAGACTGGGGTAGAGAAATGCTGAACAGCTTCCCTAGACAACACGGCTTTCAAATGCAGATCTGAGACTTCCCACCCAAAGCCTTTCCAGGTCCTGTCCTTGGTGCCTGTGGAAAGTACAGATTTCCAGGCCCTGTCCTTGACATGTCTGACTCGGTAGGGTCGGGGGGCGGGGCCCGAGACTCTGAATTTTGCCCCCTTCCCGCGTGATTCCAGCAGGCAGCCTGGACACCCAGCCTCTGTCCAAGCAGGCCAGCGTCCAGTATTCGGCTGTGCCCAGCTCACCAGTGTGAGCTCAGAAACACCGAACCAAGCAGTTCCCCTGGATCCCCCCACCCCCCACCCCTGGCACAAGAATCCTAAAACCCTGACTGGCATTTTCCAGAGGTCCCAGCAAGCTTCTCGGGACCCTGAGCAGCCAGCCAGTGAAACCTGAGGACTGCTTGTTTGGGGAGTGTGGGGGCTGCTTCTGGAGAAGGTGGGCTTGGTTACAAGTGTTGTCTTCATTGGAACGACGACGTGGAAGGGAAAGCAATGAGTCCAAATTAATCCGTTTTCCTGTGAACGTCTCCCACCACCCCGTGCCAAGGCGAGGCAGCCTTTGTAATTAACTGACTGGGCCTTTTCTCCCCCCAAACCCAAAATGGGAGCGTGTGATTTATTTTGTGTGCGAGGTGGTATGAGAATTGCCAAAGTTGGCAGATGAGGCTGGGATGTTGGTGGAGCTGGGTAAACAGGGCTGAGCTGTCTGTCACCTCCAGGTCGGAATGGGGAGCTGGCTCCAAAGCAGGGACAGGGGCCGGGGCCACGGAGGTGCTGTGCGTGCCGAGGGCTGAGCAGGTGGCCTTGGGAGGAGAGCAGAAACTTCTTAGCACTGTGGATGGGAGTAGAGGCACTACAGTTCTGAAATCAAACCCTTCTCCTCGTCCTACCCTGTGTCACCACGGACCAGACACTGAACTCTCCAAGCGTCAGAGTCCACGTGGGTTCAGCGGTCTTTACTGAGTGCCTGCCGTATGTAGTGGACCCGAGTTCATCTGCCTGATGCGCATAAAGACCATCACTGAGACACGGGGTATAAAGCAAAGCAAGTGTTTATCCCAGAGGCAGGAGGGCGAGCCTCACATCCACCTCCCTAGAGGAGGAGAGTCAGGGGTACTTAGTGGCGAAGGAAAAAGGTCAGGGTACAGAGTTGCGGCTGCTAGCCCTTTGGTTACCCTTTTCAGTCCCCAGGGTCTTTTGACCCGTCCTCATTCTTGTGGGTATTGGGACCACCACCCGGCCGCGGCCGTTACTTCCTGCTGAGGTGGGGTGGAGACTGGGGTTAGACAAGGGGAAACTTTGGGGTGGAAAGGAATGTCCTGCATTACCGGGATTTTTGTACTTTGGTCAATAGTTCCTGTACCATGTTGTGTCTAGGGCTTTAGGGGTACTAGAGAACAACAGGCAGCATGTTGTCCTCGTGGCTTGATTCCCTTGGACCAGTTCCCCCGCGTCGGAGGTTCAGGTCCGGCAGAGGCTCACTGGTCTGAGCCGGGTCCCTTTCGACCTCCTCCCTGCTGACAGGTGTAGGGAACCTGTGGATTCTTGTCATTCAAGTGTGAATCCACGGCTCAATTCCCTGTAGTCTCCGGGGAGTGGGGGGTCAACGGCACCTCACAGGGTCTGACCTGTCCAGTGAGGCTGGAGCTGGTCCTCTGGGCTCCCGCTCTTCAGGTCTTTAGTGACATCTTTAGTGACACCTTTGGATGTCACCAAGGGATTCAGGCAGCGTGAAGACACATCTGTGAGGTACATCCGCCTGCCGGAAGCAAACGCAGGCCCTGGATGTATCCAAATCGCTGGTGGGAGCCCCGCCAGCACCTCCTAGGTCACGAAAGAACATAGAAAGTCTTGCATATGACATTCCACAGGGGCTTAAACCAAGCCCTCTTCTAGGGACCACTCTTTCCCAAAGCAGGGCAGATGGCACGGGTTGTTCCCAAGTGAAGTGGGTTTCTTGGCAGAGCTTTGCCAAAGTTCATTTTTTTCCCTTTTTCCACTCTCTCGGTGTCTCCAGGAAGCGTGTGATTTCCACTGAATGCCCAAGGCCTTGGACGCTGTGGTTGTCACTCCATTGTCACTCTGAATTATTAGCGGCAGTCCAAACCTAGAAATGATCTCGCTTCAAAGCATTTTGACCACTCCCGAGGCCTTCTCTGAACAGCAGGGAGGAACCTCAACCCCGTTGATAAAGGTGTCTGCAGATACAAGCAAACCCCGAGAATTTCCCATTGTTCTTTGCATTCTGGGAAAGGCTGCGTGCCGGTCTTCCCCAGGTTTGGGGCGTCTCAGTTGTATACCCTTGAGAACTTGTGGGCACCCAGTCTTAGGGTTGTTTTTAGCACAAGCGTTGCCTTTTGTAGCATTTCGCTGAAATCGGAGCCCGCAGTATACTTCTGGATCCACTGGAGAGGGGCATCTTTCCCATAACGGGTGCTTCGAGGAATGTGGCTAATTATTTCTTTCATCAGATGCTCTAGGGTAAGGATTCCTTCTATTTCCAGCCGGTGTCAAGGCCAGCACGGTGTCCAAACCCCCACTCCTTACTTAACTCCTCTTTGGTCCTCCAAGGGACGTTGGGGTTGATATGTAGTTAAGTCTATCTTTGGCACGAGAGCTCTTCCAGAGGGTCTTGGAGTCTTTGACGGGCTGCCAGCATGGTTCCCTTGGGCAGTCGGTCCACTTTGTGGCGTCTTCCGCAGCGGACGGTAGCTGATGGGTCACCACTGCACCCAGCTCTTGCTTGTCTTTGACCCGTGACACTGTCCCCATCCGTGAACACGTCCACGTCTGGATGCTCCGATGGCAGCTTGTCCAGTCGGGATGGCTGCGATCAGCTTGTTCAGCTCTCCGTGTGTCTCTGGTGATCTTTCTGAGTGGCCCTTAGGTCACCGGGCCACTTTTCTCTCACGTGTACCTCGGCGGGCCTGGCTTCGGTTTGCGGGGCTTCAGGGAAAAGCAGTGTTCGTTCTCAGGGCTTCCAGTCCACACGGTGGGAGAAAACTGGAAACCTTAGTTTGGAGAGTCAGGGTCAGATATTCAAGGAAACCAGAAGAAGTCAGGACCCAGCCCAGGTGTATAGACAACCAACGAAGCCTCCCAGACGGCTCATCAGAACCATGATCTTACATTTTCACAGGTGTGTTACTGGAACAATCTCTCTCTCTGAAACCACCCTCATCTCCACCAAAGAGAGCCAGATTAGGACACGTTTGTTTGTGAAATTGTCCAGTTGAAGCTGGGCCTGTTTACACAAGCGCCATCACAACGGTGATTGGTCATATAGGTGTTGGGTTTTTCAATCTGCTTCGCTGGAACTTTTCGTAAGGAATGTCAGATTGAACTTTTAACAGCCTTGTCAGGCTAAAGAAGCCAAGCCAAATACTGGCCATCAGCCTTTGCCTGCCATACCTATAGGTGTGGGTGGCTCCCTCTCTTCTCGAGATCCCCCAAATACCCTGAGGTTCCTGCACCTGCCAGGAAGTGACGACCTTCCTTATTCACCTGGTAGGGCTGCTGGAAACTTTGTAAGCAAGGTACGAGGCCAGTTTTCCAAGGGGCTTCATTGGCTCGGCAAAGTCAACCGTAATTAGCTCCTTAAAGCTCTCTGATTGTAGCTGAGTCTAGGCATATCTCCCTCAACTATGACATTCCAGTCAAAGCCTTGGCAACATGACCAATGTTTCCAGTGGCGTCCTGTTGCAAGGAGAACGGATTCGTATCGAACTTCTGCAAATAAATACACTGCCGTGAAAATACGAGAATACTCCCTGAGAGTTTTGAATTCTGGTGATACCACGTAGGGAGAAAGGGATAAATGTTTCCTATCTGTTTATGAAGAAATTATTTACCAAGCATCTACCAAATGTCATAGGCAGACTTAAATTTAGAAGAGCAAACATTAGAGGACCAGCAATGTTTACACAAGGGTCTGTTTGAAAGCAGTTTCCCCATTAGTTCTGGGACTTCTTACTAAGCTTAGCTTTATGATCCTGAAGGGATCAGAGAGCTGTATTTGTCAATGCAGTGCAGCTGGCAAGGAGATTCTGTGACACACGCTACTTCAGTGGTTAGTAGTACAAGCGATGACGCTATACCAGGACATATCAAACCCTTAGGAATCTTATAAAATCTCTAGGACACTTAGAGCAATCACCCATACAACAAAGCCTAAGAAGGTTCCTCATCGCTTATTTGATGATGCCTCCCATGTCATTTGACACACCAGGGAATAAGCCTAATTCGTCAAAAAGACTTCCATTCACAAGCTGGGTTTTTGGAAGTTGGTGAAATACCAGAAGGTTTCAAAACACGTGCCTAAATAGGATTACAGATCACTACAAAACAGGATACTTATTTAGCCGGGATGGCAAGAAGAGATTCTCAAGGTAAATGCAGACAGCAAGGTAAATGGAGCTGTGAGCAAACCTTAGCTCTCTTAACACTGAGCAGATTCAACTTTCTTAAGGAAGCAAAGACCTAACAGAGACAAGACATAGAAACTTTGTTTTTCTAGGCAGCTTAAAGATAAAGAAAAACCTCTGTTGATAATTTAGACCCATCATCTAAGAAGCCTCTGTCACATGAACAGCGAGAAAACCCAAATTCCAGTCTTACACCGTTGTACTTTGGATATTAAAACTCATTCGTTGCAACAAGATGAATTTTTTAAAAGATATGCAGTCCCTTCTTTCTTCCTCCGTGTCACATCCCACGTTGATACATACTTATTTGGACAAGGACATCCAGGGCACTGCATGGGTCTGAGTTCTTGTGGCGGGTGTTGGGATGTGCTGACCAGAATGTCCGGCAGGAACCCAGGTCTCCCAGCCATAGCAATGCTGCCTACAGCCTTCGACGCTCAGACATCATCAGGGATCGCCGTGACTGTAGGCAGCGGCCTTGCCAAGGGCATTGCCCGCTGCCCAGGTGGTCACATCCAAAGACGCTTACGAAGAGCCAGCCCCTTCCACCTAAGTTTGGATGCTTCCGAAGGGCAGTCCAACTTTCGGGACGGCTCAGAGAGTCGGCTAAGGCTTCCGTTGAAGTGTCACTGCTCAACTTCTGCCTGACATCGTTCTCTGCCTCCCCCTTCTCTTCCCCGGGGGTCGATCGCTGCCCTCATAAACTTGTTTCTTACATGCGATACTCCAGAATCTCGGCCCCGACCATGCATAGCATTTCTTTCGAAAGATTCCCTTCTCGCAAACCTTCTGCAATTTTCCCTTTCGCATTCCTTCAGATTTTGTCCTACGTTTTCCCCTCTTTGTTTTTTTTTTAATTTTGTTTGAGAGAGAGAGAGAGCACAAGCGGGGGAGGGGGGGAGAGAGAGACACAGAGAGACACACAGAGAGAGAATCTCAAGCAGGCTCCACTTGGAGCCTGACACGGGGCTCAATCCCACAACTCTGGGATTATGACTTGCGCAGAGGTCAGGAGCGGGATGCTCAACAGACTGAGCCACCCAGGTACCCCAAGTTTTCCCTCTTTGAATAACCAGTCTCACTTTCACTAAATACAGAATTTTTTCCCTTATTTGGTCAAGTAGCCTTAATTACATTTGTTAAAATTATTTACATCTGTCTGTCTGTCCTTCGCTTGCCCGTAAAGCTTCAGAAGCCATTGGACAGGGCTCTAACGTCTTTCTCTTTTCCATCACATTTTGTGACAGTCACAACGCCAACAGCTGGTTTGACTTACAGTAAACACAAGCAGAGTGAAACTATCACATTTAATGTTGGCAATTCTAAAGACTTATGTCCATTTTAACTAAACAAACAACGTTACATTAGCTTTCGTACCAAATATTTTCCAAGATCACTTGAACTTGAAAGACACCTGGGGTTAGTTTCTATCTTTCTGAGTTTTAGAACGCCCAGTTCTTTTTTTTTCTTTTAATTTTTTTAAGTTTATTTACTTTTGAGAGAGAGAGACAGACAGACAGAGACAGAGCGTGAATGGGGGAGGATTAGAGAGAGAGGGAGACACAGAATCTCAAGCAGGCTCCAGTCTCTGAGCCCTCAGCACAGAGCCCTACGTGGGGCTCGAACCCACAGACCACAAGATCATGACCTGGGCTGAAGTCAGACGCTTAACCGAGCGAGCCACCCAGGCGCCCCTAGAACACCCAGTTCTTACAAGCACTTGCCTTCAAACCAGCTAAGTAGAGCACTTTTACAAATTAATTTTCACAACCACCACCCGGAGGTAGAGAAACTATCTCACATTTACAACATACATAGACACACGTACCATTCCACAAACAGGGTGCAAGCAAAACCTTAAAGGCCCAGTTTCCTAATATCTCCCTTTTACCAAACACAGCTAAGTGCGAGATGGTCTTACCATTTATGGATCCCTTCATCGGTCGTCTTTCTCAGGAGTCTGATGAATGTTGTGGTGGAGCAGAGTTGCCAAAACAAACGATGGCCTCGTTTGGGAGACTCCAGCCCATAGGGCTGGATGTGCAGATAGATTGTCCTTTCCCAGTGTCCAACGAGGACATGGCTTGTTGTATTCAAAGATGCCCAAAGCAGTCAAAGCAGCTGACAGACCAATTGAAGCCCAGGTTACCTCCGTGAATTCTCCCCTCCCCACCCCACCCCCTGCCCCGCTTCAGCTGTGTCCAGTCTGCGGTGTGGCCCATCCGTTGTGGACGGAGGCTCTCAGAAGAGGTCCATAGATGTTCAGCCTGATTCTGGAGACACTGCTGGTCCTCTCTTTCCACAGACAAGAGAAAGGTCTCTTTTGTCGCTGAGAAAATAACTCATCTGGCTGGATATTTTAGAAAACTCCTCTGGTGACTGTCTGGAAGGTGGCCCAGAGATATTTAGGGTGCATCAAAGCAATGGCGGCCTGATAGAACTAGTTAGGAAGTGTTCTTTCCTGAATTTTTTGGAAGAGTTTGAGAAGATTGGTGTCAATTCTTCCAATGTTTGGTAGAATTCACCAGTGAGGCTGTCAGATCCGGGGCTTTTTTTGGTCAAGTGATCTTCGATTACAGCCTCAGGCTCCTCCCTAGTTATGTACGAATCTCTTCCGATTTTCTCTTTCTTTGTGATTTAGTCTTGGTAGGTTTTCTAGGTCTAGAAATTGGTCCATTGTATCTGGATTCTCCAATTAGCTGGAATACACTTGTTGATAGCACTCTAACCCTTCCTACGTCTGTAAGGAGTCAGTGGCAATGCAGTCATTGAGTCTTCTCTGCCTCCACCGGCAATCCGGCTAGCAGTTTGGTGTTTTCAAAGGACCAGCTCTTGGGTCCATTGATTATCTCTTTCGTTTTTCTAGCCTCTGTTTCATTTATCTCCGCTCTAATCTTTATTATGTCCTTCCCTTTGCTACCTTTGGCTTTTTCTAGTTTCTTAAGTTGCACGTCTATGGTGTTGATTTAAGATCTGTCTTGATGTTTACTGTGAGCGTTTACAGCTATAAATTTCCCCCTCGCCACTGCTTTGTTGTTTTCCAGGAGTTTTGACGCGTCGTGTTTCATTTCCCTTCACCTCTACGTATGTTCGCATTCCACTGTGATTTCTTCTTCGACACATTGGTTCTTTGAGAGTGTGTTTTCAGTTTTCACAGCTGTTTAAATTTTCCACTCTTCCTTCTGTTACCCATTTCTGACTTCATCTTCTTGTGGTTGGAAAAGATACTTTGTATGATATCTATCTTGTGAAATCTACTGAGACTTAACTCGTGACCTAATGCAAAGACTGTCTCAGAGAAGGTCCCGCGTGCCGTTATTGTTGGGTGGGGTCCCGTGCCCGTCTGTTAGATCTGGCTGGGCTATGGTGTTCTTCAAATCCTCTGTGTCCTTACTTACCTTCTGTCTGGTTGTCCTGTCCGTTATTGACAGTGGGATATGGAAGGCTCCAACGATTATTATAGAACTATTTTTCCCTTCAGTTCTGTCGATAATGGCCTCTCATTATGTGTGTAAATGTTTATCATCTTTTCTTCTTGCTGTACTGAACCTCTTAATTCATATAAAATGTCCTTCTTTGTCTCTTGTAACATTTTCCGATTTAACGTCTGTTCTGTCTGGTATTATTACAGCCACTCCACCCTTTCTTTTGGCTGCATTTGCATGGATTATCTTTTTCCTTCCTTTCACATTCACCTTTTTTGTGTCTTTGGATCTGAGTCCCTTGTAGGTAACAGAGAGTTGGATCCTATGTTTTTATCCATTTCACTAATCTGTTTAATCTGCTTACATTTAAAGTCATTACTGATAAGGAAGGAATTCCTTCTGTGGTTTGCTCTTTGTTTTCTATATGCCTTAATTGCTTTCTGTCTCAAACTTTCTGCATGACTATCTTCTTTTGCATTTAGTTGATTTTTTTTTTTGTAGTGAAACATTTTAATTCCCTTCTCATTTCCTTTTGTGTATGTTCTGTGGCGTGTGTGTGTGTGTGTGTGTGTGTGGTTGTGTGTGGTTACCATGGGATTGCTTTTAACATCCTAAAGTTACAACATTGTAGTGTCAATTTATACCAGCTTAACCTCAATAACACATGAAAACTCAGCTACTTTACAGCCCTGACCCCACCTTCTGTCAGTTGTTAATGTCACAAAATCACATCTTTATGCATCTTGTGTCCAAAAGCATAGATGAATAATTAGGTTTTTAAATATATCAGTCTCTTAACATAGAGAACAAAAAGTAGAGCTACAGACCAAAGTCATAACAGTACTAGCGTTCATAATTGTCTGTCTGTTTACCTTTACCGGAGATTATCTCTTCAGAAGGCTTCGAGTTACTTGTTCAGTGCCCTTTCATTTCAACCTTAAGGACCCCCTTCACTGCAGGGCCGGTCTAGTCATCAGGGCAAGGCTTTCAGCTTTGGTTGATCTGGGAATGTCTTCATTTCTTCCTCATTTTTGAAGGACAGTTTTCCCAAATGTAGGATTCTTGGTTGACAGCTTTTTTCCTTCAGTGCTTTAAACACATCAACCCATGCCTTCTAGCCTCCAAGGTTTCTGATGAGAAATCTCCTCACAACCTTATCAGTGAAAATATGATGAGAAGCAATCTTCCTCTGAGCTTTATAGATGTTAATAATGAGCCTTATCGTGTTGTACACAACACAACATTTCCTTATATGTTGTAGCACCATTTTGAGACCAGGAACTGGGTATTTTAAGTGTAGACATTACGAGGTCTATACAAGCCAAAATTACAGTTTTCTAAACTTGAAGTGAAAAGGCCACTGAACCATCTTATAGATTTTGATTTCTAACAAAGTAAATATCAATCTTGAAAAGCCCACACAAACAAACAAAAAGCCCATTGGGGGTCTTTTTTTTTTTTATTGAGTAAAGGGGTTTTGGGAATAAAAAGTGAGGAAACCACTGGGGTCTCAGACATCCCCAGCCATGATTGCATAATTGGCCCATTTCTTGCTGTGCCCTCACATGTGCCTTCACATTGTGAAGTCATGGCAAGACCTGTCTATATAAGACCCTGGCTCGGCTGGGTGTTTGGTCTTACAGCCCAGGAAGCTTTGGTGACCTGTCGGCCTTTGACCCTAGCTAGTTTGATTTTGACTTCTCTTTTTTTCATTTTGTTTATTTTTTTATTTTCATTTTTCTTTTTTCTCTACTCCTTTTCTCTCCCAATTTTTTTTCCCTGTTTCTGTTTTTACTTTTTCCTTTTTTTCTCTTTTTTAGTTTTTCTTTTTCTCAATTTTTCTTCATTTCCTCCCTTCATTTTCTTTGTGTGTGTGTGTGTGTGTGAGTGTGTGTGTGCGCGTGTGTGTTTTTCATTTGTTTTTTTTTTTGTGTTAGCGTTTTAGTACAGTTAGTATAGTTCATATTGTTAGTATAGTTCATATTGTTAGTATAGTTCATAAGCATAGTATTGTTAGTATTGGCAAATTTTGTAGGTTGGTATTGTTGGTTAGCATAGTCCGTGTAATTAGCATTATTTAGCGTTAGTATAGTTAGTAGGTCACCATCCTTCAGGGGCGTAAGGCCATTACCGCTGGTGAGGAGGACGTCTGTATTTACGAGATCCCCGAGACCACCAGTGAGGGCAGCGTCCCCACGATGAAGCTGACCCAGTACATCCTAACCGGGAAGCAGTCTGATGTGAAGTTCATCAGGAAAACCCAGGAGGACCCCGCTGGCCTCCAGGGACTTTGTCGTGAAGCCCAGAATATGAAGACCTCAAGTCACCCAAGTATTGTCAAGTCACTCAAGGTGATCAACAGGAAGAAATCGTTAGTCCTCCTTTCAAAATATGTAAGCAGAGACAAGCTGTGTGACGATTTTACGCACCATGGCCAAGTGACGGAGGAGGTTCCAGACAAATTCTGCCAGCTGTTATCGGTTGTGGAGTACTGCCACCAACAAGGTATGATCGGCGGGGATCAGAAGCTGGAGACACTGCTTTTTGACAAGAAGCTGAAGGTAAAACACACGGGGGTTGGACTGAGCATCCGGTTTGCTGGCTACAAACTCCACACTTTCTGGGACAGCCCCCCTTATTCTGCCCCGCGACTCTTCCTGCAGCAAAGGGAGCACACCCCTTCCGCAAACGCTTGGAGCCTGGGGGTGGTTTGGTACTGCTTGGCCACCGGGTTTGAGCCGTTTGAGGGGGAAGTCTTCTGGGAAGCGGAACGAAATATGGAAAACAGGGAACACAGTGCTTGGATTTTCATGTCCCTGGGGAGTGAAAACCTGTGGTACACGTTGACAACCATCCAGCCCAAGATCAGCACACCAACCACAGTCCGCTGCTGGAGCTCCATCGCAACCTGTTCCAGCACAGGCCTGTCCTCAGAGCAGAGTAGTCTGACCTCCGAAGGGACCAGCATAGGGACCACGATCAGCGGGCCCAGATGCAACTCACCAGCCACAAACTCCGACACCAGCAGTGAACACAGGCAGCCAGGGAGGATGTCCCTAGAGCCAAAAAATCGGGTTCTCAAAACTCTTGGTAAATTCAAAAAATTATTCAAAAAACACAATAAAATAGAACCCCAAAAAACTGCAAATAAATGAGAGCCATAAGAGAGCCACGTGTCCGTGCCTTTATTTTATTTTGTTTTTTAACTTTAAAGGGACTTAAATGTTTGTTTTGAAACAGAAGGGACAGTGCGAGTGGGGGAGGGACAGAGAGAGAATCCCAAGTCTACTCTGTGCTATCAGCTCGGAGCCCGACGCGGGGCTCCAGCTCACAAAACAGATGGTGGGGACCAAGAGTGGGACGCTTGAGCCACTGAGGCCCACCCAGGAGCCCCGTCCCTGCGTTTTAAGTGCAGGGAACGATGCTGAGCTCCAGGAAGCCCGGGGACATGGCACAGGAGATTGGCCAGGGCGACGGGTGGGACCAGATCAGCTTCACAGGCTGGAGGAGTGTCGGCGGGATAGTGACCTGCTGGATTTGGAGTTGTAGGAAGCACAAGGTGGAGGTGGTGAAGTGTTGGAGTGATGGGGGTTTCGTGGGTCTGGAGCCGATGGCCAAGGAAGAATTCGTGAAGAAGTCTTTGGTGCAAAAAGGTGATTTTATTAAAGCACGGGGACAGGTCCCACGGGCAGGGAGTGCAGCACTGGCGTCATGACGGTTTAGGGAGACAGCCAGAATTCCTTGGAGACTTACTCTAGGACTCAAGGTTCCAGGACCTTGAGGGGCTAGCTGTGGCCAGGAAAATGCCATTTCTTGCTGTTTAATGAAACCTCAGCCATGAGACCCTTTAGATGGATCTGGGCAGGCCAAAAGCGTGGAGGATGATTGCCAGCATATATGTTGCGGGGGTTGAGATGAAGTAGATTTGTCATTATTTGTCATAGTGGTGTGTGGGCAGCGGGGGACCCAGGGGTGGGTCACAATGGCGTGTGGGCAGCGGGAGCCCGGGGGGTGGGTCACAATGGCGTGTGGGCAGTGGGAGCCCCGGGTCCCCTTCCAGGGACTGCCCACCTGGTGGGGAAGGAATGAGCTGGGTGGAAACTCTCTGGATATCACCCTCTCTTTCCTGTGCACCCACTGGGGACCAGACCTCAGCCGGTGGATGTCCCAGCTCTCCCTACAGATTTCACTGATCCTAGGAAAGACGTCAAACTCATAAGCACGGTGTGGAACTGGATTACCACTCCCCCACATTCAGTGCCCTGTATCGAAGTGCCCTGCTCGGTTGGAGGATTATACAGCACGACCCATGTTGTCCTCAGGCATGGCAGAGGGGCTGCTGAACAGTGAAAACAGATGTGAGCACACGCGTGAAGAACCAGGGTGAGTAATTTACCACTTTTCTTTTCCTTTTTCCACGACAATGGCAATATTCCAGATAGAGACAGACTGCTCTGTCAACCTGAGTCCAGAGGGGAGAGGAGACGAAGGAGAGCCACATGTGCATGTAGTCTGAGACATAAAGAAACTTTATTGTAGGCCACAGAGATTTAGAGGATTGTGTGTTACGCAGCGTAACCCATCCTAACCTAACCGATACGCATAATCCATGAACTCTTGCCCATCGCCCCATTGCTTTGCTGAGGCACCACTGGCCTTTCGGTCCTTACACAGGTTGCTCCCTCCCTCCTTACAGCATTTGTCTGTGACTCTCTCTCTCCTGGGAAAGTTCTTCACTCCCACTGTTGGGCAGTTGACAGTTACTCACCAATGAGGTCTTGGCTTCGCTGTGAAGTACTCAGGAAAGGATGGCCTGGTCTCGGTTCAGAATGCCTAGAATTTACCTTCTTTGTCATTAGAGCTCTTTCACTACGCTCTAAGTTGGAGGAAAACAGAGCCCAGGGATTTAGATCATGCTTCTTTGAGGCCCTACTCCACCCCCCACCCATGTGCCCGGGCCCATGCTGAGGGGCTGGAGGTAAGGGGGTACATCAGCCCTGCGCCCTGCTCCCACAACCTGCCCCGTGACGGGGGAGATAGGTGTGCAAGCGGCAGCATTTGAACCCATTATGATCGTTCTAGCAGGAAATTAGTGTAAAGAGGCCAGCGAGAAGGCCAGGAAGAGGGGGAGTCAGAGATGGCTTTGAGGAGGATTTGGAGGTGTCCAGGTGGGGGGAGCTTCCTGGGAGAGTGGGCGATGGGGGGATCTGACGGAGGGATTGTAGGGCAAGAAGTGGTGCCCAGAGTTTCCAGGACTTGAAAGAGGATGAACCCAGGAGAAGTTGGAACCAGAAGTAAATATCTGGCGTCTGTGTGTATTCCTGGGAACACAAGTGAGTGTTCCTGTTGGAGTGCCTTTGCTAGCTCATGGTGTTGGCTTCTTGGTGTGGAGGGATGGTGATAACGATGACAGTGGGTTCCAAGCCCTTTCACACCGTGGATATCAGTGGCAGGCTCTGATCCGAGGGTGTGGTGGGCGTGTGTGGGCAGCTGTGTTCCCGGACACAGCAGCGGGAGAGACATCTTTGTCTCCACTCTGCTCAATGGACATGTGTGGATGCCTTAAATTCCTGACTTTGTCTTCTTCTAAGAAAACCCGCCACGGTTCTTTCTAGTGAATCAAGGCTTCCTGTGTACACAGCCCAGTAGTCATTTAAAACGTGTGTCAGGTGAACAAAATGAAAGAGAGACGAATCGCCGAAGCATCACGTCCCTGGGTATGATGTCTCTCCGCGTGATCTTGTTGTTAAAAGAATCCGCAGGGACCAGGATGAAAGCAGATGCTCCATGATTAGGGGCTGTGGTCACTCAGCAGGCCCCTGCTCTGGGGAAGTGAGGTGTTTCCTGGGGTTTGAGGGCCCTGATGGGACATGACAGAAAAGCTTCTCAGCCTCCCAGAAGGTTGGAGGGTGGGCAGTGATGCTGGAAAAGTCACCCCCCTCTGTGGCCCTGGAGTTTCTCGCTGTTGGAATAGGGAGGGAGGTACCATTCCCCGACTGCCAACCTCACTGGCTGTGCGGCTGAGGCAGTAGGTGGACATTTCTCAGAGAAGCCCATTGATTCCAAGGAATTGTGGCTGTTTGATGGTATTATCTTCATGCGGGTGTGAGGTGGACCCTGCTGGGCTCCCCATACTGGAGGGGACAGACACCCACAGAAACTGGACCAGACCCAGCACACAAGCTCTCCTCAGGAAAGCTGACCTCTGTGTGGTGGTTGCCTAGAGGAAGGGATGTCCGCGCTCACTGGGGGGGTGGGGGGTGGGAGGTAGATGGAATAGCACAACCAAGGAGGAGTCTTGTGAGCTGGGACCATAAGGGGAGGAAGAGGGGACAGGCGGGGGCGGGGGGGGCAGGTAGGGAGGGGAGCAGAGGAGCAAAGGCCTGCAGGCCCAGGCAGGCCTAGGCGGTGGTGAAAGGAATGCCATCGTCCTGACTCGGAGAGCTGGTTGAGTCTGGCACAACGGGGCCGCTTCCACGGCTCTCTGGGCTAGAGGGTGAAGCTGAGCTCCTCCTGGCCCTCCGCCTGTCTTGCCGTTTTCAGGTCCAGCAGAGCTCACCCGCAGAGCGTAGACATGAGCCTGCCCACCCGACGGATGGGAGCACGGGCTCTGGTCAGATGATGGGGGGGCTAGGGGCCCTCCCGCGGCGGACCGGAGGCCACAGGCGTGGGCAGTGTAGACGCTGAGGCTGCACGCTGCCAGGGTCCGGCTAGGGTCAGTTCCAAAGCCAGTCGGCTCCTCCCTAGGGCCCCTGCCTCTCAGACTAGCTAGTGCCTGCTGGTGAGGCTTCAGAACCTTCCAGGCCACAGCTGGAGGGATCTGGGTCTCTCCAGATCAGCACGTAGGTATCATTTAGTGTGCCCTCTCAGACTGGCATCCCCGGCAGCCTGCAGGGCCCAGCTGCGGAGCCCAACGCTGCGTGTCTGTGCTCCATGTGAAACAGTGCTGCAATCCATGAGTAGTGTCCGCAGCGGGTGAGGAAGGGGAGGCCTGGGTTATGCACGCCAACCATTTGGCACTCCTGGTACACCCCCTCATTTTGCATACGGAGAAACTGAGGCCCAGAGGGAAGAATGCCCTCGTCCAATTGCCTGTCCTTTCACTTCCCGCTCTGGCCTCTCGACGGAACTCTTGGGACCCCCCGTGACACCACGTGAAAACAGTCAACTATGTGTGTGACAAGGAAATCATACTGGATGTGTCTGGACCCACACCATGTTTCTCTTCTTGTTTTTCCCCTTTGCCTCTGTTCTGTTTTAATACTTCGTGTGTTTCGTGCATTATGAAGGATGGTGGGACAATGAACATCCGTGGGCCCGCAGCTCAACTCCAGAACTAGAACATTCCCAGTCACTTCCATCTTCTCCGGGCTGCAGGTCACCCCTCTCTGCAATTTGGTGTTTGTTTGTTTGCCATTCTCTTGCTCACAGGCCGACTGAATAAGCCTAAACATTAGATTGCTTCTTCGTTCTCAAGCTCTAAAAACTTGCTCTCTGTACGTAGATCTCAAAAATTTGCATTTTTGTACTCAACATTTCCCTCTCTCTGAGCTTGAGCTGTGCTGCTGTGTAGCTGGAGTTTGCTGTCACCAGTGTGGAAAGAAATTGTGTGACTGTGCTACAATTTCTTTTTGCATTGCTCTGTCAGGGAGTATCTGGGTCATTTCCTCTCTCCCCCTCCTCTTGCTAACAGTGCTGCGACGAACTCTTCTTGGGTGTGCCTTGTGTGACTCCTGGGAGTGGATTTGCAGGGTGCTAAGGCATGGGACTGGTCAACCTAACAAGAAAAGGCCAAAGCGGTTTTCAGTGTGGCCAGACCAGGTTTCACACTCATCAACCGCGGGTGCCAGCTGATCTCCATCCTCTCAGACCCTCGGTGCTGTCAGATGTCACATGTCTTCCTCGCTGTGAGCCTGATGGATGTGAAATCTCTCACGGGGACCTTACCTTGCACTTCCCTGCATCCTCGTGACATCGGGCAGCTTTTCCCGTGTTCATCTGTGCACTCCGTTTCCTCCTCTACGACATGCCTGCTGTGGTCTTTTTGCTCATTGCCTCTCTTCTTCCTGTGGATTTGTAGGACTTCTTTATGTATTCTGGATACTGATCCTTTCCTAGTTGTACATATGCCAGAGGCCTTCTGCTTTTAGTGACTTGTCTTTTCACCCGTCATTTGGTGAAAGGAAATTTACATTTTACTGCAGTCAAACCTATCGTTTTTTTTTTAATGCTTACTGAGCTTTTAACACCTTGGTAAAGAAATTGTTCCCAACGCCAAGTTTGCAAAGATATTCCCCCACAATATCCCCCTCTTCAACTTCTCTCTTTCAAATATAGATTTTTAATGTGTCTGGAATGGGTTCTGATGTCCCAGCACCGTTTACTAACTGGGCCGCCTTTCTCCAGTCACATGTCAAGAAGCCTTTTTAAAACTCCTAAGTACTGAGCTCTTCAGATCTCTGATCATTTGTAGCACACCTGCAGTCATTCATGCCTGCTGTCCGCGTGTTCTCCCCTCTCCCTCTTTCTACCATTGCGATCCCTGGTACGTGCAGGTGCCCCAGGAGGCCCTGTGTAGCCATGTATGGATTTTTTTCTATGTTTCTTTCTTTATCATTTTTTGAGAAGGAGAGAGAGAGAGAGTGGGGAAGGGGCAGAGACAGAGAAAATCCTAAGCAGGCTCCATGCTGTCGGTGCAGAGCCCGATGTGGGGCTCGGTCCCCTGACTGTGAGATCGTGACCTGGGCTGACAGCAAGAGTCAGACGCTTAATCGACGGAGTCACCCGAGCGCCCCATCCATGGATGTTTTTTGTGAGGATGAGGAAACAGGAGCACAGAGGAGGGTTGAGTTTGTACCACGAGACTGCCTGGTCCCTTTGGACCCCGACCAGGCCCTAGCTCTCCCTCCTGGTGACTGGTCCAAGACCCGGGGATGGGTCTGCCATGGGGCCCCTCACGGAGTGCAGAAGAGCTTTGTCCCTGAACCCTGGATCCATGGTGGGTCTGGGCCTGCCCTGGGCCTCCTTGGCCCTGGAGGGTGCGCTCCCCAGCTTCCGAGGCTGAGCCAGCCAGCCGGTGTTGCTCCTGTTTGCGGCCGGGGAGTCCCAGCTCCAGTTAGAGACTTCTCTCTTTTGTAGGCTCTAGAAACTCTGAGAAGGGCCCTCAATGCTGGGCCCTCGATTAAGGGGTTTCAGAAGGCAGGAGCCTCAGGGACACCTTGCTTTGCAAAGGCCTTTGTGTTCCAGGAACTGCTCTCTGTGGCCACCTCAAGACGAGGTGTTTTTGACAAACATGTGTCACCTGCATGACACTTGTAAGCAGTTATGCCATGGCCATAAATCTGGGCTTGTGCTGCCGAGTGCGATACCGGCTCCTACATGTGGCTGAAGCACTGCCAACGGTGTCTCTGCTGGTTTGTCTGGCAGTGGGGGGTGCCAGGCTGCTTCAGGACACATCGGCTCCCAGCCAGTGGCTGTATGCTATGAAGGTCCCAACGCCGACGTCTTTCTCAGCATCCCACTCCCCCTTCCTGACCTTCCTGGCTCCCACTGGATGTCTCACAATGTGGACACTTTTGCACCCAGTCATGCTAATTGCTCTGAAAAGAAATAAAGCGGGAGGAGTGTGCAGGGAGTGACGCAGGCCATTTGTAAGAAAGATCTGTGATCTCCGGTTTGTTTAACAAACCTACTGGGTCAGAGCCTGAAGGAAATGGGGGGGAGCCGTGCGGGTATCCGGGAAGAGCATGCTAGTCAGGAGAGCTGCACATGCAAAGGCCCGGAGGTCAGGTTGGGTCTTATGGGTTGCAGGCAGGTGTGTCTGGAGTGCAGTGAGAGGCGCAAAGCTGGGAGCAGGGTGGGAGTAGGGAGCATCGTGTGGGATGGTGAGGCATTTGGCTTTCACCTGGAGTGTCACGGAAAGCGGCTGGAAGGCCCTGGGTAGGTCCAGGAAACCGCAGAGGAGGCCAGATGGCTTAGGCGCAGCCGCTCCCGGGCCAACTAGACCTTGGTCGTAACTGTGCTGACTGTAGATCCTAGCTGTAGAGCAGAACCCAGGTGACAGCAAACATGAGGGCCAGGTGACGGTCCCGAGGCCACCAGTCCATCTGTCTGCAGCCAGGCCTCTGCCTATAGATCCTGCAGCCTGTGCATCCTGCCCAAAATGCTGGGATGCCGGGATCAGTTAGTTTCTGCTGCGGAATAACCACCCCGAAATGTAGCGGCTTGCACCAACTGTTGACTTAGCTGGGCAGCTAGCTGCTCGGGCAGGTCTTCCGGGCTCCCTCAAGCATGTGTGGTCAATGGCAGGGGTCGGCTGATTGCCGGCTGGCTGTTGGCCGGGGCGACTAGGGGCGGTGGTGAGTAGGCTACACGTGTCCCATTCTTCCAGGAGGCCGTCTGGGCTTCTGCACCTGGTGGTGTCAGGGTCCCGAGAGGGTGGGCACGCAAGGCCACGAGGCTCTTTGAGGCCTATGCCTGAAATTGGCACGGCATCATTTCCACCACATTCTGTCGGCCAGAGCAAGTCACGGAGCCAGCGCAGATTCAAAGCGGGGGGATCTAGACCCCACCCCTGATGGGAAGAGCTGCCCCATCATAGTGCAAAGGGTACGGAGACAGGGGACAGGAGGAACAGAGCTGTTTAGGGGTCAACCGCAGTGTCCCGTGTTCTGGAGAGAGGAGCAAGGCAGGAGCCAGGGCCCCAGAACAGTCAGCCATGGCTGTGTCTCTGTCGCCCTGAAGAAACCAGACCCCCAACAATCCAGGACTAGGCAGAGGAAGCTCGGACCATTTGTTCCTTTGTCACCAAATGCCACCTAGCCAGTAGCGATAGACTCAACAGTCCCCATGGAGGTGTCTTTCTCTGGGATGCTTACACCCAAGGACTGCGGAGATCATATGGAACATCGCACACCTTTGGCACCACCTCTTCCAGGAAGCCCTCCAGGCTTCTTCTGGGCTCTCCCAGGCTCACCGCCCTGCCCCCGTCACAGAAGTCAGTGTACTTGTGTCCCTCATTGACGCACGTGTGTGTCAGCCTCCTGAGTCAGAAAGGCCAAGGCCTGAGGACGGGGCTGTGTCTCACTCACCCCGAATCCCTACTCCTAGCTGGGAGTGTGCACTGAGGATGAGGCTGGCAAGGTATGGGTATACTGGGGACCTGCGTTCAGGGCTGACTCACAGTTGATGTCTGCAAGGGAAGGGGAGGGTCACTGTACCTGGTAGCAGGCCCCAGATGAGCTCGGCCTGGAGCCGGGACGGGGGGTGCTGGGAACGCATGCTGGATGCAGGCGGCAGCCAGAGCTCAGCGGAGCAAGGGCAGAGACCACAGTCCTCTTGCAGACAGAAATGGGTCTCAAGCTCTGGGCGCAGGCACCAAGGCAGGAAGGCAGCCCACAGGAGAGCGTGCAGAGAAGCCACTCCGGGTGTTCAAGGCCAGCACTGGGCAGATGGAAAGGCAGGCAGGACCTGCCAACCCTGAGGGAAAAAGAAACATCAGCCACGTTTGGCTATAGTCAGCTTTCGTTTACTGGAGTTTCCCTTGCCTGAGATCCACTGTACCCAAAATCAATATTATTAGCATTAAAAAAGAGAAGCCAACTAGGAGGTAGCAACCCCGAATGCACTGTGGTTTCGGTGCCATCCCAGCGCAGGAGAAAAACCTTCATCACCTTCTCATGCATACCAGAGACAAGGGAGGGAAGAATGGCGGCGGGGGGGGGGGGAGCGGTCTTCACGAGGCCTCCAAGAGTGCCTCCCTGGGGCTCATAGTGAGTTAAGCCAGCCTGGCCTGCGAGTGTGCCAGCTCGTCCTGCCCACCTGGCGTCAGCACCATTGCCCCGGGCTGGGCCGGGCCGTCTCCTCTGGGGAGAGAGCTTGAAGCTTTTGCAGTTTGTAGTGGTCTGTTGTATTTAGAAACCCGAGCATCCCAGGGTCATAAATTACCTTGAACTAGTTTGCTAACCCTTGTGACTCGGTACAGCGCCTTCTCAGAAGCGGCCAGTTATGTCACGGACTGAGTGAGGCGTGGCCCAGTCCCCGCAGCGAGGCAGCGTGTGCCAGGCCTGGCGTGGATGGTAGCCACCCAGGACCACGGGGACGATGCAGGGAGGTGCCGCAGGTCTGTGCACGGCATTTCTGTGGAAATGCACTCCAGAAGGGAGAAGGGTCTGTGAGTCCATGAAGTGGGATTCTCACTCCCGGCACGTGGTCGTGAGAGCTGTACCACATGGAAGAGGCAGAGGGCACCGTGTAGTTCAGCATTCCTGTTACGTCCCTGCTGGAGGATCAGCTCCTGCTGGCACCTTCCCACGGATGGGGGCTCATCGCTGCCTGAGACATTGCACACTGACAGGAAGTTAGCTTCCCGCAAATTCCAGCTCCATCATCTGGGTACATGTTCTGAATCGGTGCTTGCAACAGCCTGGACAGAGTGGGAGGCCGTTGCAAGGCTGCTGGCCAGCTAGGACGGCTCTCCCAGCCTTTCCTCCATTGCCACAGCCCTCTGGCCACAACAGGTGCTAAAGGGCCCATCTGGTTAGACACTCCGAGTGTTACCCCTGCACTGCAAGTTCATTGGCCACGGCAATGTTGACATCAAGAGAAACACGTGTCATTTTCTCATCTCTAGAAAGAGCTCCAACCCCCTCCCCGTTTTTGTAATCAGAAAGCAGAGGGGTGACCCACACTTTCTGGGGTCATGGGGAGGAGATTCAGGTGTGAAGGGAGCATCTGCTTGTAATGTGGGATCCAGTTCCAGGATCCCCTGGCGTTCCTTGAAATTTGCTGGAGAAACACAACCCATTTGATGTGCAAAACCAGGCTTCCAACAGAATGGGACAGCTGAAACAGCCCAAAAATGGACAAACCACATGAAACAGGTTTTGAAGACACTGAATGAACATCAGGCAACAATGGACAGTGATCCCTGAGAGGAGGGAAGTGATCTCAGTGGTGCTCTGAGCATCTTCCTTGGGAAGAGGTCATGACCCAACTTGGCAGGTGGTGTGTGTGTGTGTGTGTGTGTGTGTGTGTGTGTAGTAAGGGAGGGGAGGACAGAGCCTGGAGTCCTCCCTGAGTTAAAGAGGTGGAGCTGAGTGTCTGGAAAGACCAAAGCAGCTAGAGCTCACCACAAGTATCAAAGAGGACTGCACGGCATGAAGCGAGTACTCAGGACATCTGCAGAGTTTCTCCCTTGGGTATTCAGTGGAGTGCTGGCTAGGACATGTGCGAGAGAGACTGGGAAATTAACTATCCAAAAGAAGTCGGAGGTAGCAAGTGTCTGCTCTTACCAGCCAGACTAGAAAACCTCATGATGCCTGGGACATTGGCTAAAGTATTCTGAACAGACTTGCCCCAGTAGTAGGAAAGGATTAGCCCTAAACCAAGCACTGCTGAATTTGACAACCTTAAAAACAAGACACTAAAGGATCAAGTTATTTCCACATAACTTACCATGTCCCAGAACAAAGCTCAAGGTGGTTTAGAGGAATACAAAAATATCCAGCAGGGCGAAATTCACAAAGTCTGACGTCCAGTGAAAAGTTTTATGGCATGGAAACAGGCAAGAAAATATGACCCATAGGAGAAGAAAAATTCATCAAACTGGCCCAAAATAAACACTGATGCTAGAATTAGCAGAAAAGGCCATTAAAATAGTTATTATAACTGCATGCCATATGTTCAACAGGTTGTGTATAAACATGCAAGATTTTTTTTTAACTTGTAAAGATTAAACTCTAATGCAGTCACAAAAAATATTCAAATAATTTTAAAAAAGGGTTAGGAAAAGAAGAAAAATAGAACAAGGAACCAATGAGATAGAAAGAAAACAAACAGATATGTCTAATCATTTCAGTATTCATATTAAATGTAAGTGGCCTAAATACACTAATTAAAAGGCAGTGATTGTCAGATATGGTGGGGGTTTTTTTCTTAATGTTTCTTTTTGAGAGAGAGAGAGAGAAAGCAAGCAGGGGAGGGGTAGAAAGAGGGAGACACAGAATCCAAAGCAGGCTCCAGGCTCTGAGCTGTCAGCACAGAGCCCAACACAGGGCTGGAACCCACAAACTGTGAGATCATGACTTGAGCTGAAGTCCGGCGCTTAATTGACCAAGCCACCCAGGCACCCCAGATTAGATGTTTTTAAAAAGCAAGAACTATGTACTACCTACAAGAAATACCTTAAATATAAAGATGAAAATATGTTAAAAGTAAAAGGATGGAAAACAGATGTAATAAACCAGGGGCCACCAGAAGGAAGCAGGGCTCATGACTGAGCCAGAGAAGCCTAGGGGAGCCAGGAGCTCCCATGGGAGGTGCACCTGAGAGCTCCTCTGCTCATGAGTCAGGGGTGGGGTCACTGCCCATGACATTTGCCAGTTATGCCACCAATGGCAGTCCTACCGGTGCCCTTTCTTGAGTTCTGTGTGTGAGCCCTGTCTACCTCTTCACAGTCTGGGCATCTCCGGTTTGCACAATTGCAATCCACTGTGGCTGTGAGGGGAGGGAGGATGGGAGGTGCCACTAATAGCCCCACTTTACAGAGGAGCCACTGCTCACCACCTGTCAGAGTCCTGTGGGTCTTTATTGAGATCCATAGACTATTCTGGCAGAGCAGGGCCTCAGGAATCATTGAATATGAGCCCCCCTTATAGGCAGAGAAACTGAGGTTCAGGAGTTGAGCACAACTTCCAATGGTTAACACTCTGGAGTCCTAGACTCCCCCGCTTTAGGGGCGCAGTTTGGTGAGCTCATCAAGACCCCTGAGAAGCTGCCCTCCCCCAGCAGTCACAGCTTACTAAAGCAACCAGGATGACCTGATCTATAAATGGGGTCCTGACGTTCCGCTATCACCACCCTCCCCCTGCCCCCACAGGCTGCTCACCCTCACAGCCTTGCAAAGGGGCCATGCACCCTAATGTGAGCCTCCTCAGGGCACAAAAGGGTTGCCAGACTGAGGATTGGAGGGAACCCACACTAAGCAGCTGGATTGGCCTGAGTGGGCAGCATCTCTTGGGCTGCTCTCGTCCAAAAGCTGCCATACCCCGATACAGACAGAAGTGAGCATGCCTGTGTTCCAGCAAAACTTGACTTACAAAAGCAGGCAGCAAGCCACATTTGGCTCAAGACCCGTAGTTGGTCAGCCTTTGTTCTACATATAGCAAGTCCCATGATAACCCAGATTGATCAGCCTGACTCCAGGCCAAGCGGCAGACCTGCTACGGGCCCAGGGCAGAGTAGGGTACTGGGGGGCGCAGAACTGGGCCTGGGTTCCATGTTCCGTCACGCACTATACTCCTAGCAACTTGCTTGACGTCTCTGGGCCTCACTGTCCACACCTGAAGGCTGGATCCGGAGTGCAAACTCAGAGCTGCTGGGGCCACATTACCACATAACGGAGAAAGGCTGGCTGGTGGGGAGACTTGGGCCCATCTAAGGACTCAGCTGGCTTCTCCATTGCCGCCAATCATCGCCGATAGGGACACTGGCCCCCAACATTTCAGAAGTCACAGGCCACATTTAGATGTGAACCCTCGTGGTTGTATGCTGGCCACTGACTCAGGCCAGCCTGACTTGCGTGGGGCCGACCACACCCACAAGCCGTGTCCCTTTGCGACCCCTCAGCTCAGGGCTTGTCTGCTTTTACTAGGGGACAGAGAAGACTGACTTTCCCAACAGACGCTGTTTTCGGGTTTGAAACGAGTTGCGGGGGTGGGGGGTGGGGGCAAACGTTAGAAATAGACTCCCTTGCCTCACCCGTACGCCTGTGTTCGTTTCCACCTGGTAATAACCTTCCGAGGCCTTCCATGTTGAGCTCACATATCTCAGACTTAGCCTGTGCAAAACCTTCTTGGCTGGGTTTTTCTTAATCATTTGCTCAGTGGGTGTATTATTTGACATGTAATTGTCTTCCTGGGAGATTAACTTTCAGGGCCCTGAATGGTCTTTATTAAAATAAAGAGAGCGGTAAATTCGAGCCCTGTCCCATGGGGCATGCAGGAGACCCAGCACACCTCATACTGGGCGCGCGCATGAAGACGTTCCTCTCAGTGGGAAAGGGTCACCAGCCTGCACGTTCTCCAAGCCCTCCTCCTTCATTAGACTGACGCTGAAGGAGTGAAGGAGCTCCTGGTGGATCCGAGGAGTTGGGATGCTGCTGCCCCCTGGAGGGCCCAGAGCCTGGTGTCGTGGTGAGGAGGATGTGGATTCGCCTCCTAACCTATCCAGCAATGAGGCCATGTGACCTCGGCAAGGTCCACCACTCTCTGAGCTCCAGGGTCCTGGGCAGCAAAGTGAAGCCGCTGGTGGGGACCTAGTGGAAATACTCTTCCTGGGAGTCTGTGCTGAGCTCCAGCTTTGAGAGCACTGGTTATCCTGCAGGGCACAGTTAGCAGTCTGCGACCCACATGCTGCCTTACCCCTGTGTGTCTCCTGAGTGTGCAGCTCTGTTCAGCTCCTGGTTCCCCTCCCCAGCCCCTCTATGCATTCATTCATTGTTTCCTTCCTTCCTTCCTTCCTTCTCACACTCAGTCCATTCTCCACTGGACAGCCAGAGGGATCCCGATAAAAGCTAGGTCAGTGCCAGCCCCTCAGCCCCCTACCATGGGCTCCCTCCTCACGCACAGTGAGAAACAGCGTCCTCCCCATAACCCTCATGGTCCTGATCATCTGCCCCATCATCCTTCTGCCCTCATCTCTTCCTGCGGTCACTGGCTGGGTTCCAGGCACACTCCTGCCCCAGGGCCTTTGCACTGGCAATGCCTTCTGCCTGGCTCACTCTTCCCCCCGGACACCTGCGTGGCTCCCTCACCATCAAGTCTTTACATGGTTTCATCTCCTGGGGGCCTTCCCTGACCAGCCTGTTTGTACTTGCAACATTAACCCCTTCCCCTGAGAGGGTATTTCTATCCACAGTGCACGTCACCGTGTGCCAGATTTGGTTTACTGTCATCCCCCTCGCTGGAAAGCGGACATCCTGCAGGCAGGCCTGACCCAGGGCAGGTGCTAGGAGCTCTTGCCTGCCTCTGGCAGACCTGGATTATTTCCACCCAGCCTTGAGGGATGTGGTCTTTAGTTTGGATGGAGGGCCCATTTCAGTCTCCTGCTGCCTTAGCAGTGCCCTGAGCCCGGGGTAAGTTCTGGAGGGCTGCACAACGCCCAGCTCACCCGGCAGCCCCTGGTCTCTTCCCTCCATTGTCAGAGCCAGGAATTCCGCAGCCTGGCCCAGTGCCCAGCCCCTGCGACGCTCCGCTGATTCCGCGGAGGGGAGCACCTACTTCCTGTGGGCCAGGGACTCTTAGCCCCGTTCTTTCCCTTTTGCTCTTTGTAGATGGCACCGCCCCAAAGCAGGCCCCAAGCCTATCATCCTCCAGAGACAAAAACAGCCGGTTTGTGCCTCCCTGGCCACCCCTGCTTGTCCACTCAGGACTGGCCTTGGCCCTGTTGTGCCCTGGCTGCCCAGGACCTTGACAGGTGGCATCTCAGAGCACGTCAGCTTACGGGTGCACAGCTCTGCGTAGGGCCTTGGTCCCTGGGGCAGCGAGCACCTTATCCCTACAGGGGCCAGGAGGGTCCGTGCAGAGTAGGGTGGTTCATTCAAGTCGTGTCATGCGTCCATATGTCTGTCTATCCTTTCAGTAAATAGTCACCAAGCAGCTGTTCTCTGCCTGGCCCTGCCGTGTATGCTGGGAACAGGATGAAGCCCTGTCCCGATGGGGCCGGCCTCCCCTCTCCAAGCCTTAGGGCCCTCCTGTGTCAAATGAGAGTAGTAACATTGGCTTCCCGGGAGGCTGTGAGGAGTACATGAGACAGATATAGAACAGAATCAACAAATGTTTTCTGTCAAGGGCCAGACAGGAAATATTTTAGGCTCTGTGGGCCATACAGTCTGTCGTCACCACTCAATTCTGCAGATGCCCCAGCCACTGACGACATGTCAACGGTGGGTGTGTGGCTGCACTCCAGTGAGACCTTAGGAAAACAGCCGGTGGGCCAGATGTGGCCTGGGGGCCGTGTCCTGCTGGCCTCTGGTGCAGAGTGTCTGGGATGGGCGCAGAAGGGACAGCTGCTGCTCTAATCATGGCTGATGATGATGGTGGTGATGCTGTCCTCCTCTGGGACCCAGGACTACAGGAAAGTTGCGGTCTGGGGTTGCAGAGTGCTGGGGGCAAAGCAGGCACGAGGTGAGCGAGATTTCAACAGCACCGCTTTCTGCTTCCATCTGTTTAAGTCTCACTTAGTCTGTCTGGGTTTCCCTGGAGCCGCACTTAATCCCTAACAGGGCAGGGTAAGTTCTGGGAGAAGGGAGAGCTAGCACTTAACTCATGGCCGAGGTCGGCCAGGAGGCCCCGCAGAGGCGGCCGATCTCACCCTGCCTGGTGCCACCACTTTGAAGCAAGCCTGGGCTGTGCCCTCGGGGGCAGCTGAGTGCAGGCAGGGGCCCGGCAGTTCTCATGCGTCCTGCTTTATTGCCCGAGAGACTCCTCCGCTGGCACTGTCTTTTTCCCTGGTGCTCCGAGATCCCTCTGCTCATTGCTCTATGCAGCCCCGTCTCAGATTGTGTTCTAAATTCTTCTTAGTTAAATGTTTGCCTCCTCCCTCTAGACTACGAGCAGCTCCTCCTTTGGGAAGGGAAGAGGAAGAATTAACATTAATTGAATGTGTGCCACGCGGAGGCCTTGGGGACGAGGAGTTCAAGGAGACCAGAGAGGTCCCATGCCTGCCCAAGGGCACACAGATTAAGAGCCACGGAGCTGGGATCTGGAGTTGGGACCCTCCCTTGCTCCCTCGCCCTGTGTGCGCTCTGTCTCATCCTGACAGGAGAGGCCAGGCATGAGGAACACAAGTTGAAGTCAGAGAGGCTGGGGCTGAGAATGCCTGCTCCCACCAAGCGTCAGGTTGCTCATCTGTAAATGGGACACAGCGACGGTCACCACCTCTCAGAGTGATCCTAAGGATCCAGTGAGGTCTGGAGGGAGGGAGGAAGAGGGACAGAGAGCCCTCACCCTGTCTCTTGGGGCCTGAAGGTCACTACCGCTGGAGACTGCGCAGTCAGCCCCATGCACACCCTTCTCCCTGAGCTGGAGTGTCAGCGGCAGGCCCTTGTGCGTTACGTCCTCACACTGTCCCTGTGCCAAAGGAGTGCCTTCCAAAGAGCATGCCCCCGTGGCCAAAAAGAGTTCTGAAAGCCTTCCTAGGAAAGTGGGGAGCAGGAAGGGGTCTGCCCTTTGCCCCTACCCGAGTCATTGACCGGTTCCCAAGTGGGCCCACAGAGAACCCAGGAAATGGTCCTTAGCTCACAAGGTAGGGTGTGATGGCCTTCTGTGCTGACAGAGAGGCCAACAGAAATGCTGTGCTGTGCTGTGCTGTGCTGGGAAAAGCAAAGCCCACGCCACGTTGGAAAATCAGGGTTCCAACCCACTCTTTTTTTTTTTTATTAATGTTTATTCAGTTTTTGAGAGACAGAGAGTGAGTGGGGAGGGGCAGAGAGAGAGGGGGAGACACGGAATCCAAAGCAGGCTCCAGGCTCCCAGCCGTCAGCACAGAGCCCGACACGGGGCTCGAACCCACACACCGCAAGATCGTGACCTGAGCCGAAGTCGGACGCAAACAGACTGAGCCACCCAGGCGCCCCCCAACCCACCCTTAATCCTGGCACCCCATAGTCAGCCTCATCGTCGTCCAGCGTGATCAGTATCCCTACCACCGCCCTCATCCTGTGCCCGTCGGAAGCCAGACTGCCCCACGTGCACTGTGTGAGGGTCCAGTTCTCTGGGTCCCTTTCGAAGGATGGGGTTGGAGGGACCAAACAGTGTGCTCACGTGGGGAGGTGCTTTTTATTTTCCATTTCCTTTTTAAAATCTACATAACATAATATTCGCCATTTTAACCATTGGTGTGAGGTGGAGAGGCATAAGTAACCGTCCCCACCATCCACCTCCGGAACTTTTCCATCTCCCCAAACTGAAACCCTGTCCACATTAAACACATCTCCCCAGGCTTCTCCCCCGCCTCCCCCCGCCACCCCGGCGCCTGCAGCCACCATTCTGCTTTCCGTCTCTGAGTTTGATGACTCTAGGGACCTCATACGAGTGAAGTCATGCAGTGTTTGTCCTTTTGTGATGGGTTCATTTCACTTCGCATAATGTCCTCAACGTTCATCCACGTCGCAGCATGTGTTGGAACTTCCTTCTTTTTTAGGGCTGCGTGATACTCTATCGTATGGCTCGGTCACGTTTTGTTCTCTCCATTCATCCATCGTTGGACACTTGGCTCGTTTCTGCCTTTCAGCCACTGTGAATCACGGTGCTCTGAGCGTGGTGTAGAGATGTCTCTTTGAGACGCTGCTTTCCATTCTTCCGGGTACCTGCCCGCAAGTGGAATTGCTGGATTGTAATGATAATTCTACAGTAAGTTTTTTGAGGAACCGCCCTACTGTTTCCCACAGCTGCTGCACCAGGTTACGTTCCACCAGCAGTGCACGCATTTCCCCCACATCTTGCCCAGTGCTGTTCTGGGTTTTGGTAACCGCCATCGCTTGGGTGCGACGTGGTATCTCATTGTGGTTTTGGTTTGCATTTGCCTAAGTTGAGCATCTTTTCATGTGCATTCCGGTCATGTGTATCCGTTCAAGCCCTTCATACGTTTTTTTCATTGGGTTGTTGTTTTTTTCTTGTTGAGTTTTAACAGCTCTTTATTCTGGATCTCAATCCCTTACCAAATTCATGATTTACCAATATTACCTCTCATTCCGTGGGTTTTCTTCTCGCTCTGTCGACGCGTCCCCTTATATACAAAAGTTTGTACTTTTGATGAATTCTGGCGTAGCTGTTTTTTTCCCTTGGGTCCTGTGTATGTTTTGTCTCTGACTGCTTTAGTATTATATCCAAAAAAATAATAATTGCCACACCCTGGTGTCATAAAGTGTCATAAAGCTTTCTGTATGTTTCTAAGATTTTTATAGTTTCAGTTCTAATGTTTAGGTCTTTGATCTGTTTGAATTAATTTTTTATATGGTGTGACGTTTGGATCTGACTTTATTCTTCTGCATGTGGAATCCAGTTTCCATGACCCCATTCGTTGAACACTGACCTTTCACCCTGCAGTGCTCTTGGCCCCCTTGTCTCAGACCATTTGACCATGTATGTGAGGGTTTATTTCTGGGATCTCTGTTCTATGCTGTGTTTGTAAAGTTTTATTGGAACATGGCCATACCGTTCACTTATGTATTGTCTACAGCTGCTTTGGAGAGAAAACAGAGTCAGAGTAGCTGTGACAGAGAAAGTCAGGCTCTGGGGGCAGCTGGGTGGCTCAGTCGGTTAAGCATCTGACTCTTGATTTTGGCTCAGGTCGTGAGCTCTTAGTTTCGTGGGTTCAGACCCAGCATTGGCTCTGTGCAGAACCAGCTTGGGATTTTCTCTGCCCCTCCCCTACTCATGCTGTCTCTCTCTCTCTCTCTCTCTGTGTCTCTCTCTGTCTCTTTCTCTCAAAATAAATAAATAGACTTTAAAAAAAAAGAAAGAAAGAAAGAAAAGAAAGAACATTAGGCTGCCAAAGGCAATATTACCGTCTGGCAATATGGTCCAGTCTCCTCTGCCTGCATGGCTCTGGGACGTGAGCTCCCTGGATGGCTTCTTCCATTTTCCCCTGGCAGGCAGTGCAAGGTTCACCACCTAGTAGGTGCTCCACCACCTAGTAGGTGCTCTGCCAGTGGTGTGGGTTTGTTGCCTTCTGTTGACCGGGAGGATTTTCAATGGCCTCTGCCTTGGTACACTTCCAGACACATAGTGGCAAAGACGTTAAAGTACTACAGGACCTCTCATTCATTCCCTAGGGGCCCTTCGTTTTTTCCCTGGTGGCCCCTCCTTCACGCCTCAGGACTTCTCCTTCCCTATTGATTTGGCTAGAGGAGAAACTGAGATGCATAGTTGAACTATTTCACAGCATCCTGGAGGCTCCCTGCTGCACCAGATGTTAACCTTTTAGTTGCTGAATTTGGGGAAAGTGGGGAGCAGTTCCAGGCAGGCAGCCAGGCAGTGGGAGGGGCTCAAGGCAACTTACCAACCAGACAAGGGCGTTTTACTGGTTAACAGTACCGTGAATAGCACTGAGGCAAAGGCCTAGAGCAGGCCATGGTCCATGGGCAGTGCCCACTCCAGGCGCCTGGCCACGGCCACTTGTTGGGGCCACAGATGCAGTCACAGGGGCCAATGTGTTCTGACAGCCTCCAGTCCAGGTGCTGGAGTGTTCCACTCCCCAGCGCCTCTGCTGGCGAGACAATGCATTACCGTCCTGCTTTACAGATGAGGAAATATGTTCAGAGATTTTTCTGCGGTCACAGAGGGAATGGGGACACCCCCCCGGGGACATCTTGGGGGTCCAGACCCCTGAGGGACACTGTGACTCAACCCCATTTCTTGCAAGACTCCCATCCTGAAATAGGGCCCCGCCGAGCACCCGGACAGGTAGAATGTCCTGGAGCAAGGAGGGAGAGGACTTGGCCACAGGAACAGGAGAGGGGGTGCAGCGGGGATGGGGGAAGGGAACAGGCTAAGCCAGGCCAGGCCCACGTAGGCAGCAACCGGACGGTCTGAGCATTTCATTGCCCACTCAGCCATGGCACACCCCAGCTCAAAGATCATCTCTTCTGGCTCCCTTTAAACAATAGAAAGAAATCCAAACCTCCTGGCCTTCAAAGGCCTCACCTGAGCTGTCCAGCGCCTTCAGCCCACCTGCCCAGCACCCTCAGGGCTCACCCACACCCCACCCTGCCCCCTTACCCCACTAGCTGAAATACCACCTTCTCTCCAAATCTCCCCGATGCTTGGCCCTCCTCTTTGGCACTCCACCATCTCTTCCGGGTCACACGGTCTGAAATTTTTTATATTCAAAATGTCAAACCCATGGAAAAACTGGAACAACAACATGATAAGTCCTCCTATAGAACTTTGCCTGGGTTCCCCAACGGTCAGCATCTCCTGTGAGTGGCCACTGCATCCCTCCCTGGGAATACACACCAGTCTACACCTTTTGCCAACCAGCAGGCTGTAGATGCTGTGACAGCCTCCCCCCCAACACCTGAGCACAGGGCTGCCGTCCTGGGGAACCTCACCTAGGAAAAACGACACTAAGTCAGTAACTTCATCCGCAGCGTTCAGGTTCAAAAAACAACACAGGAAGTCATCCTCTAGATGACCAATTAAAGCTGTAATGGGACTGATGTGCCTTTGGCCAGTGTTCCCAGCCCAACGGGCGCCTGCTGACTCTGTTTGAGGTGTATCCTGGCAGAACTGTTTTGTGCATCGTCAGGTACACACGAGCACAAAGCTGGTGGCGCTCTGCATACATCTTCCTCTCTCAGAAATAGAATTACACTGCGTGCGGAATGTTTTGCAACTGCCTTTGTACTCCCAGAACTTTTCCACATGTCATCCTGTGACCTGCAGCTTAGGGTGTCCCACAGCGTATCTTTGCCAGTCCCCCACGGAGGTTCACGTCCAGCTTGCTTTCCTTTTATTTGACCAGCCCTCGCCACATCGGCAGCGTGGCCAGCTCCCCAGGGAGCCCCCTTGCTGCCAGCAGCCACACCCCCCATCCTGCAGGAGACCCTAAAACTCCCAGAGTGTTGACGTCTCGTGCCCTCGCCCGGAGACACCCGGAGACACCCTCACCCGGAGACAGAGCCAGGATTCAAACCCAGCCTGGCACCCAGGAGACGTCCCTGTCCTTCCTCCCTTTTATGACTGCCTGGTTGTTGGGCAGGGATGGCTCCCGGGGCTGATAGCTGGTACCTCTCCGAGGGACACTGGCATGTGTCATGATGGCTCCTGGGGAAGTAGAGAGGGTGGGCCTGGGCATCAGGTCTGCATCAGACCCCAGCTCTGCCCCTACCTGCTGTGTGACCTGGAAACTGCCCTGGCCTCTCTGTGCCCGGCTTTCCCAACCTGACTCGTAGGGTTGCTGTGCTTGGCACGCAGTCGGCTCTCCATCGAAGGACAGAAGCCAGTGCTCCCAAAGGGACCTTCTCTTACGAGCTGAAAGGTGACACACGTGGGCCATGTGTCACCCAGAGCTGCTCCTTGACAGGCGAGGCTAGTGTGACCCAACAGGTCCTCCTGCCCGCACACCCCTCCTACCTGAGGCCTTTCCCTTGTCACTGACAGTGATGAAGAGCAGGTCACATTGTCCCAGGAAGTCTGAACTGAGTTTGTGTGACCGGGGTGAATCCCCCGTCTCCCACGACTGGGTTTCCTGGTCGTTTGAATAAGGGACAGAGCGCCACTCACTTGGGTCTTAGCTGCAAGGCCCCCAGGGGCACGATTTACTAATTGCCCCACTGCTTGGGGGCCGGGAGGTATGGATTCCAGGGCACATGAGCCTCTGCCCGGGGACTTTAGGGGACTCCAGGGGACTCATGCCCAGCCAGCCTCCTAGAACAGGGTTAGCGATCCAAGGCCAAGTGCAACTTGTTGGGAAAACAGCCCTGCCCACCGCTGAAAATGTGACTGTGACACATGGCGGGTCCCAGGTGCCTGAACCCCTGTCACCCAGAAAGCAGAGCTGGAGAGTGTGGCCTACCTGTGGCTAAGGTTTGTTTTGCACCAGAACAGCAGAGCTGAGGAGTTGTGGCAGACACAAAGGCGGAGTAAAATGCTTTATGGAGAAAGCATTCTGACCCTGCCCTGGAAGACAGGGATCACGACAGCAATGATAGCGTGTCTGGGAGCACACTCAGCCCCAACCAGCTCCCGAGCTAACCCGGTGTTACCTCGCTTAATCCCCCCCCCCCACCCTAAGAGGGAGGGCTTTCAAGAGTCCCAGTTTACAGATAAGAAAACTGAGGCTCGTTTTCCTTTTGATGACTAAGCGATGGAGCCAGCTTTGAATGCCAGTGTTCCTATTTCAAAGCCACGTCTCGCCACCTGGTTTGGAGAAGGGGCGGGTCCAGGCGGCTGGGACACTCCATCTTTCACACATACAGCCCCCCTCCGGGGCCTGCCGTCCCGGAGGCAGCTGGATGAATCCACTTAATCGATTTCCTCTAAACCCACTCAATCCCTGGCGGCAGCTCTCCTGCCGGCCTGACACTTTGCTGGCTGAGGTTTTCTGGGTGAATCCTCGGCGCCCGCCCACCCGCCCTGCTTGGTCAGACAGACCCCTCCCAGCCTTGTGATTCTAAACCCTCCGCTCAACGTTTTACAGAACTGCATGATAAGAGGCCTGCTGGCCTGTGTGCGAGGGGGAGTTTATTGGGGTGGCCTCTTAACACTAAAGTCAACGCAGGAAGGGAACAGAATTGATGTGCATAAGGGGACTCAACTTGAAGCTCAGAAGCTGTGGCCCCAGAAGAAATCAAAGCTGAGGCTGAGGGCTACAAGAGAGCAGGATTAGGGCTTGACTAGTGGGTTCTCAATGTGCCATTTAATTTAAAAAAATCAGCCCCCTGGATGATACCAGCTTGCCCTTTAAGGCCAGAATTGGCTGACCTAGCAACCTGGGCACCTGTCCATCCCAGGATGTGATTTCCTGGAACAGAGGGCCTTCATTAGGGCTGCTGCCCTCTCAGACACGGGCTGGACCGTGAGGGCCTCCCCCGCGGTGCACCTGCCCACCTGGGCACCCCCTGGACCGTGTGGTCCCTGCAAGAGCAGGGCATTCTTCACACTCGGCTCAGAGGGCCCCAGGGCATAACGGATGGATGACACGTTTATGGGGTCACATGTGTGCCCCTCTGCATGGGTGAGCATGGCACAGAGCAGAGCCCTCCTCCCTCCCCTCCCCATGTCCTTTCCCTTCCCATCCTCTGCACCCCCCTGGTGGAGCGCTGGAGTGAGCAGGAGTTCTGAGGCCCTTGGGTTTGTTTAGCCAATAAGCAAACTTCCTGAAGTCCTAAAGTCATACATAGTATGGTGGATGGGGAAAGGCAGAGGCTCTGGGGTCACACCCTACCCCACACCTCACAGCAAGCCCCCACTCACTTCCAGCCTCTGCTGTCTTTTCTGGAGAGTGGGACACAGTCAGCCCCACCCTCGAGCTGGGGGCATCCTGTGTACATGACAACACCAGGCACTGAGTCATTTCAGGCCCCCTGGGGCCTCTGGCTGGAAGCCAGGCTGAGGGCAGGTGGGACCGGTGAGGGCCACAGGGTCGCGGATGTGACACAGTAGCTGTCTAAAGGACCAGGCTGAGGGTGTGCGTTCTAATATCCAGAAACAGGTAGCTGCCACTACCAAATGCACGAGTTAAGGTCATGTTTGCTCTCTCTTGTCAATTATAATCATCCGTTTGAATAGAGGCCACCAGAGTTTTATTAGCGACATTATTGGCTGTCACAGAATGGCTCTACTCCGTTCCTAAAGTGTCCGTACAAAACTGCAATTTCCCCTCTGCTCCTGCACTCACTCTCATGCTCAGCGTCTCCTAGGAGCTCCCCATAGCCTAAGGCCTGCCCCACTCCAGGCCTAAACTGGAAAATGAGGGCCTGCCCACCTTTCCCACCTGTGCTGTGTTCCCACGGTAATGAACCAGCAGTAATCCCGAGCACCCAAGCTGTCCCCACACCTCTGCACCTCTGTGCCATTCCTTCTGCTCTCCATCCCCTGTGCTTTGAGCCCTCAGCTCCCTTATCCACTTGTCCCTTAGAGCTGGATGGTGTCAGATGCTCACATAGTAACCTTTGTCCAGCCCGCCCTGCCTTCTTCCTGTGGATGCTCCACTTGGAGGAATCAGGGTTGGTCCAAGCCAGTCACGGCAACCACTTTTCCTGCAACTGGTGACTGGCTGAGGAAGGGGCTCGGGACCCAGTTCTGGCCAATGAGGTATTAGAGGAAGTCTTGGGGGCTTCCATGAGAGATTCTCCTTCCTGAGAGGAGGTGGGCAGCGTTCAAGAAGGTGCCCCCTTGCTTCCGACTTGAGTGCTAACTGTGCAGATGTGACGGAGTGGAGGCAGCCACACGGCAACCGTGAACCAGTGACACCAATATTTTGTTAACGGTAGAACGGAGAGGCAGGAGGCACCTGGGTCACTGATGACATTGTGAGCCACCAGACCACCTCTGGACCTCCCATCTCTCACATCGTCATTAAACATTCAATGTTAGATGCCTTCATAGTTTAAGCCACTCTTGGTAGGGTTTTCTGTCACTTCAGCCAAACACATCCAACTGATACAGCCTTCTAGTGTCGGTTAAAATGTCTCTGTTCTTAACTAGTTCCCCAGCAGACTTGGATCTCTGCCCCTGTCCCTGTACTCTACACCCATGAGCTACAGTGCTCTGTCTGTCTGGTTGGCGCATTCATGTTTGGTCTGTGAACACCTCTGGGACAAGCCTCTGCCTTTTCCTCTCTGGCCAACCTGAGCCTGCACACAGTGGGCCTTTGGGTCACCCCAGGGACCTCACCACACCCTCTCCTCCCCCATCATGGCCAGAGCCTCCAGCCATCATGGAGCCTTCCAGTTCACTTTGGCCCAAGCACTGCTTCCGGACCCCAAGGGCTTCGACAGCCTCTTCAGTGTAAAGCGTGAGGTCTTTTCTAAATAGAGCTTTCCAGCTGTCAGCTCTTGCCTCGTGTGTCCCTTCAAGTGCTAAGCTGTTGATTTCTTGTCAGCTTGGCCTCTCCTGTGGCAGGCACGGGAGGCCACAGTGCACAGAAAGGAATGCACGAGTGAGACATGGAAAGTGCAGTGATGGATACATCCCATTCCAAACCGAGTGAGACTCTTGGCATGTTCTGGAAAAGACCTTGGGTGTGCAAGTCGGGTGTCAGGTTCCCCAAGGCTCCAAGGAAAGAGATGTCCCAGGCATGATGGAGGGGTGAAGGCTCTTGGCCTCCCTTGTAGCAGCTCCCAATGCCGGCTGTGAATGTGGGACTGCCCTGTTGTCACAGGAGCAGGACTCTGCCAAGGAAAGCAAGGGAAAGAGAGGGATTCTAGTCTTCGGGGAACTGGGAAGGTGTGTTAGTGCTGGGGAAAGAAGGTCCCTGCCTGCCTTCAGTGCACATTGCTTTTTTGAGTCTTGTAACAGGCACATGACAGTTACCAAGTCTCAGGCACCCACAGAATGCCAGGCGTGGGGCCAGGTGCCCTGACACACGGAGAGGCCATACCATGAGGCTTCTCAGGCTGCACACAGCAGAATGCAGGTGTGCAATCTGGGCTCCACACTTCCAAGCTATAGCCCTGTCACCTCCTTTCTCTGAGCCTCCGCCACGTCCTCTAAAATGGGGTCATCAGTTGCTACCTTAACAGGGTCGGTCCTATGAGGATTAGTTTGGGTAATGTGACTGGCCCAGCCTATGGCAGGCCGCCAACAGATACGGTTTGAATCCATTTGGATCTCCAGGTTAGACTGTGGAGTTTTGCACTGTTATCTCAAAGTCCCCCTTGAACCTAGCCTAAATCCATACTGTCACAATTCCAGGATGCTCCATTTAGACAACTTCAAGGAGCAATTGGAGTTGTTGTTGTTATTGTTGTTGTTGTTCTTTGATAGCCACTGAGTGACAGAAAAACCAAAGCGGCCTAAACAAGCAATCAAACGAGGCAGGAGAGAATGATTTACGTCCTAAGAAGGCTAAGGGCAGACAGTTTTAGGCAAGGCCGTAGCTGGGTGCTTGATGACATCAGTAGCAATCATCTTTCCCGACCTCTTGGCCTTGCTTACTTTCCTCTGTGCTGGTGTCATTCTCAGCTGGGCTTTTCTGTTAGGAAAGCAAGATGGCCCCCAACAGTCACCTTCAGCCTCCCAACAGAAAAAGAACCCCTCATTCCCTATGATTCCAGCCCTAAGGTCAGGACCCACTGGGACCTAACTGGCACATACCCAGTGCTGAGCCAATCACTGTGGCCAGGGAGGATGGCCAGATTGAGGTCGTGTGACCACCCTCCCTAAGGAGACTCCCGAGCTGTTCAACCTGTTTTCCTGTGTGGGAGTGAACCTGAGAGAACAGAGGTTAGTGTCCAGTTGCTGCCTCCTCTGTGCTTAATATCCTGGGTTGCACCTGCTCTTATCCTCTTCCCGCCTCCCACTGTCTTCATGGCAGCACTTCTTCCCTTCCCCCACTGCTTTCTTCCGTACCATTTCACCCGTACCAAAAAGGACCACGACTTCCTGTTTGAATTCAGGATCCGGGGCCCACGCCCAGCTTCAAGATTTGTTTTTTTGCGTCCCGGTATAATCGTTTATTCAGTCAACCAGTGTCCACTGAGTACCTACTATGTGCTCCCGTGAGTTTTTTCAGGGTCTAATTATTCTGGGTTTCTGGGGGCAAATCCCAGGAGCCTTCCAAGGAAATGAGTTTTGTCTGAGCAAGCTTCTAGAGGCTAGCTTCCAGTCCCTCGGTGCCACCCACTGTGTGGCCCTGAGGGAAGTCTTTCCCCTCTCTGGACATGTGCTTTCTTATCTGCAAAATGAGGCACTGGGAAAGTTGAAATCCTAGAGCCCTCTCAGCTCTGACATCCTGTGTGGCTGGGTCTTAGAACAAGCCCCTCCAGCTGAGTCAGCCTGTAAGCACCATGGACAGTGACCACAACACTCCCTCTGCTGCCACTAGGAGCATCGTGGTTGCTGTCCCCATGGGTGCGCTGAACTGAGTCCACAACCACATAGTTCTGTGTCTGAACCTTCCACTTCTTGGCTAATGAGAACACCCAGGGCAGAAAAGACCCCGCGGCTTTCTGTGCCTGTGTGGACCCCAAGGCTCTAAGTTCCTGTCAGGTGGCCTAATGCTGCTGCTACAGAAATTCTCTTTTGAGGTGTTTGTGAATCCCAAGCCCTCCCACCACTGAAAGTCAAGTCTGGAACTCTAAAAGGAAGCATAGGGAGGGAGGCCACATGGAGGAGAGGAGAGGATCCGATAGAGGTTGCTATGTGTCCATGGAGCCCATCCTTCCTCTGCCTCCCTGTCCCTCCCTTCTTCTTCTCTCACCCACTCCCCTTTCTCTGTTATAGCCGAAATTGGTCACAGCCCCGTGGAAGAAGAAAGATGCCTGATGTGTCAGTAGGGAGGCGAGGGATCCTTTTGAGGCATGCCCAGTGGGAGGACTTTCTTTTTCTTCCGGTTGAGTCTAGTTTCTCTTCACCCTTTGAACACTTGGAGACATGAATTAATTCCCCTGGTCACTGTGTCACTCATTGGTCACCTCACTCGGCTGCTCACCCCATCTGTGTCTTCCCATCTTTATTGAGCTCAGCCTTTTTTTTCAAGCAAGAAGGGAGATTTCTTAGGAGAACATAGACAGCCCAAGGACAAGCAGAGAGTAGAGTAGCTGGTCCTCCCCAAAGATGGGAGCCAGCAACTGTTTAAGACATGAGAAGCCAAGCCTGCTGTATCTTTTCGCCATTCTGGGGTCACACATTCACTCACCTCTGCTCCTCTTTGTACATCACTAGACCCTTCCATCTTTTCAATCTCTTGGCTTCTCTCCATTTCCACTGCCATGACCCTAGTGTAAAGTACTTTCCTTTTTTTTTTGCCCGGGAAACTGAGGCAGCCTCCTGAATTTTCTCCCGAATCCCACCCTTGCCCACTTCCAATCTGTGTCTCTCACTACAGCCAGAGGGATTTTTAGAAATGAACAGTTTATTCAACAGATTTCACTGATCCTAGGAAAGACGTCAAACTCATAAGCACGGTGTGGAACTGGATTACCACTCCCCCACATTCGGTGCCCTGTATCAAAGTGCCCTGCTCGGTTGGAGGATTATACAGCACGGCCCATGTTGTCCTCAGGCATGGCAGAGGGGCTGCTGAACAGTGAAAACAGATGTGAGCACACGCGTGAAGAACCAGGGTGAGTAATTTACCACTTTTCTTTTCCTTTTTCCACGACAATGGCAATATTCCAGATAGAGACAGACTGCTCTGTCAACCTGAGTCCAGAGGGGAGAGGAGACGAAGGAGAGCCACATGTGCATGTAGTCTGAGACATAAAGAAACTTTATTGTAGGCCACAGAGATTTAGAGAATTGTGTGTTACGCAGCGTAACCCATCCTAACCTAACCGATACGCATAATCCATGAACTCTTGCCCATCGCCCCATTGCTTTGCTGAGGCACCACTGGCCTTTCGGTCCTTACACAGGTTGCTCCCTCCCTCCTTACAACATTTGTCTGTGACTCTCTCTCTCCTGGGAAAGTTCTTCACTCCCACTGTTGGGCAGTTGACAGTTACTCACCAGTGAGGTCTTGGCTTCGCTGTGAAGTACTCAGGAAAGGATTGCCTGGTCTCTGTTCAGAATACCTAGAATTTACCTTCTTTGTCATTAGAGCTCTTTCACTACACTCTAAGTTGGAGGAAAACAGAGCCCAGGGATTTAGATCATGCTTCTTTGAGGCCCTACTCCACCCCCCACCCATGTGCCCGGGCCCATGCTGAGGGGCTGGAGGTAAGGGGGTACATCAGCCCTGCGCCCTGCTCCCACAACCTGCCCCGTGACGGGGGAGATAGGTGTGCAAGCGGCAGCATTTGAACCCATTATGATCGTTCTAGCAGGAAATTAGTGTAAAGAGGCCAGCGAGAAGGCCAGGAAGAGGGGGAGTCAGAGATGGCTTTGAGGAGGATTTGGAGGTGTCCAGGTCGGGGGAGCTTCCTGGGAGAGTGGGCGATGGGGGGATCTGACGGAGGGATTGTAGGGCAAGAAGTGGTGCCCAGAGTTTCCAGGACTTGAAAGAGGATGAACCCAGGAGAAGTTGGAACCAGAAGTAAATATCTGGCGTCTGTGTGTATTCCTGGGAACACAAGTGAGCGTTCCTGTTGGAGTGCCTTTGGAAGCTCATGGTGTTGGCTTCCTGGGGTCGAGGGATGGTGATAATGATGACAGTGGGTTCCAAGCCCTTTCACACCGTGGATATCAGTGGCAGGCTCTGATCCGAGGGTGTGGTGGGCGTGTGTGGGCAGCTGTGTTCCCGGACACAGCAGCGGGAGAGACATCTTTGTCTCCACTCTGCTCATTGGACACGTCTGGATGCCTTAAATTCCTGACTTTGTCTTCTTCTAAGAAAACCCGCCACGGCTCTTTCTAGTGAATCAAGGCTTCCTGTGTACACAGCCCAGTAGTCATTTAAAACGTGTGTCAGGTGAACAAAATGAAAGAGAGACGAATCGCCGAAGCATCACGTCCCTGGGTATGATGTCTCTCCGCGTGATCTTGTTGTTAAAAGAATCCGCAGGGACCAGGATGAAAGCAGATGCTCCATGATTAGGGGCTGTGGTCACTCAGCCGGCCCCTGCTCTGGGAAAGTGAGGTGTTTCCTGGGGTTTGAGGGCCCTGATGGGACATGACAGAAAAGCTTCTCGGCCTCCCAGAAGGTAGGAGGGTGGGCAGTGATGCTGGAAAAGTCACCCCCCTCTGTGGCCCTTGAGTTTCTCGCTGTTGGAATAGGGAGGGAGGTACCATTCCCCGACTGCCAACCTCACTGGCTGTGCGGCTGAGGCAGTAGGTGGACAGTTCTCGGAGAAGCCCATTGATTCCAAGGAATTGTGGCTGTTTGATGGTATTATCTTCATGCGGGTGTGAGGTGGACCCTGCTGGGCTCCCCATACTGGAGGGGACAGACACCCACAGAAACTGGACCAGACCCAGCACACAAGCTCTCCTCAGGAAAGCTGACCTCTGTGTGGTGCTTGTCTAGAGGAAGGGACTTCAGCACTCACTGGGGGGGTGGGGGGTGGGAGGTAGATGGAATAGCACTACCAAGGAGGAGTCTTGTGAGCTGGGACCATAAGGGGAGGAAGAGGGGACAGGCAGGGGCGGGGGGGGCAGGTAGGGAGGGGAGCAGAGGAGCAAAGGCCTGCAGGCCCAGGCAGGCCTAGGCGGTGGTGAAAGGAACGCCATCCTCCTGCCTCAGAGAGCTGGTTGAATCTGGCACAACAGGGCCGCTTCCACGGCTCTCTGGGCTAGAGGGTGAAGCTGAGCTCCTGCCTGGCCCTCCGCCCGTCTTGCCGTTTTCAGGTCCAGCAGAGCTCACCCGCAGAGCGTAGACATGAGCCTGCCCACCCGACGGATGGGAGCACGGGCTCTGGTCAGATGATGGGGGGGCCAGGGGCCCTCCCGCGGCGGACCGGAGGCCACAGGCGTGGGCAGTGTAGACGCTGAGGCTGCACGCTGCCAGGGTCCGGCTAGGGTCAGTTCCAAAGCCAGTCGGCTCCTCCCTAGGGCCCCTGGTCTCAGACTAGCTAGTGCCTGCTGGTGAGGCTTCAGAACCTTCCAGACCACAGCTGGAGGGATCTGGGTCTCTCCAGATCAGCACGTAGGTATCACTTAGTGTGCCCTCTCAGACTGGCATCCCCGGCAGCCTGCAGGGCCCAGCTGCGGAGCCCAACGCTGCGTGTCTGTGCTCCATGTGAAACAGTGCTGCAATCCATGAGTAGTGTCCGCAGCGGGTGAGGAAGGGGAGGCCTGGGTTATGCACGCCAGCCATTTGCCACTCCTGGTACACCCCCTCATTTTGCATATGGAGAAACTGAGGCCCAGAGGGAAGAATGCCCTCGTCCAATTGCCTGTCCTTTCACTTCCCGCTCTGGCCTCTCGACGGAACTCTTGGGACCCCCCGTGACACCACGTGAAAACAGTCAACTATGTGTGTGACAAGGAAATCATACTGGATGTGTCTGGACCCACACCATGTTTCTCTTCTTGTTTTTCCCCTTTGCCTCTGTTCTGTTTTAATACTTCGTGTGTTTCGTGCATTATGAAGGATGGTGGGACAATGAACATCCGTGGGCCCACAGCTCAACTCCAGAACTAGAACATTCCCAGTCACTTCCATCTTCTCCTGGCCTGCAGGTCACCCCTCTCTGCAATTTGGTGTTTGTTTGTTTGCCATTCTCTTGCTCACAGGCCGACTGAATAAGCCTAAACATTAGATTGCTTCTTCGTTCTCAAGCTCTAAAAACTTCCTCTCTGTACGTAGATCTCAAAAATTTGCATTTTTGTACTCAACATTTCCCTCTCTCTGAGCTTGAGCTGTGCTGCTGTGTAGCTGGAGTTTGCTGTCACCAGTGTGGAAAGAAATTGTGTGACCGTGCTACAATTTCTTTTTGCATTGCTCTGTCAGGGAGTATCTGGGTCATTTCCTCTCTCCCCCTCCTCTTGCTAACAGTGCTGCGACGAACTCTTCTTGGGTGTGCCTTGTGTGACTCCTGGGAGTGGATTTGCAGGGTGCTAAGGCATGGGACTGGTCAACCTAACAAGAAAAGGCCAAAGCGGTTTTCAGTGTGGCCAGACCAGGTTTCACACTCATCAACCGCGGGTGCCAGCTGATCTCCATCCTCTCAGACCCTCGGTGCTGTCAGATGTCACATGTCTTCCTCACTGTGAGCCTGATGGATGTGAAATCTCTCACGGGGACCTTACCTTGCACTTCCCTGCATCCTCGTGACATCGGGCAGCTTTTCCCGTGTTCATCTGTGCACTCCGTTTCCTCCTCTACGACATGCCTGCTGTGGTCTTTTTGCTCATTGCCTCTCTTCTTCCTGTGGATTTGTAGGACTTCTTTATGTATTCTGGATACTGATCCTTTCCTAGTTGTACATATGCCAGAGGCCTTCTGCTTTTAGTCATTTGTCTTTTCACCCGTCATTTGGTGAAAGGAAATTTACATTTTACTGCAGTCAAACCTATCGATTTTTTTTTTATGCTTACTGAGCTTTTAACACCTTGGTAAAGAAATTGTTCCCAACGCCAAGTTTGCAAAGATATTCCCCCACAATATCCCCCTCTTCAACTTCTCTCTTTCAAATATAGATTTTTAATGTGTCTGGAATGGTTTCCGATGTCCCAGCACCGTCTACTAACTGGGCCGCCTTTCTCCAGTCACATGTCAAGAAGCCTTTTTAAAACTCCTAAGTACTGAGCTCTTCAGATCTCTGATCATTTGTAGCACACCTGCAGTCATTCATGCCTGCTGTCCGCGTGTTCTCCCCTCTCCCTCTTTCTACCATTGCGATCCCTGGTACGTGCAGGTGCCCCAGGAGGCCCTGTGTAGCCATGTATGGATTTTTTTCCTATGTTTCTTTCTTTCACATTTTTTGAGAAGGAGAGAGAGAGAGAGTGGGGAAGGGGCAGAGACAGAGAAAATCCTAAGCAGGCTCCATGCTGTCGGTACAGAGCCCGATGTGGGGCTCGGTCCCCTGACTGTGAGATCGTGACCTGGGCTGACAGCAAGAGTCAGACGCTTAATCGACGGAGTCACCCGGGCGCCCCATCCATGGATGTTTTTGTGAGGATGAGGAAACAGGAGCACAGAGGAGGGTTGAGTTTGTACCACGAGACTGCATGGTCCCTTTGGACCCCGACCAGGCCCTAGCTCTCCCTCCTGGTGACTGGTCCAGGACCCGGGGATGGGTCTGCCATGGGGCCCCTCACGGAGTGCAGAAGAGCTTTGTCCCTGAACCCTGGATCCATGGTGGGTCTGGGCCTGCCCTGGACCTCCTTGGCCCTGGAGGGTGCCCTCCCCAGTTCCCGAGGCTGAGCCAGGCCAGCTGGCATTGTTCCTGTTTGTGGCCGGGGAGTCCCAGCTCCAGTTAGAGACTTCTCTCTTTTGTAGGCTCTAGAAACTCTGAGAAGGGCCCTCAGTGCTGGGCCCTCGATTAAGGGGTTTCAGAAGGCAGGAGCCCCAGGGACGCCTTGCTTTGCAAAGCCCCTTGTGTTCCAGGAACTGCTCTCTGTGGCCACCTCAAGACGAGGTGTTTTTGACAAACATGTGTCACCTGCATGACACTTGTAAGCAGTTATGCCATGGCCATAAATCTGGGCTTGTGCTGCCGAGTGCCATACCGGCTCCTACATGTGGCTGAAGCACTGCCAACGGTGTCTCTGCTGGTTTGTCTGGCAGTGGGGGGTGCCAGGCTGCTTCAGGACACATCGGCTCCCAGCCAGTGGCTGTATGCTATGAAGTCCCAATGCCGACGTCTTTCTCAGCATCCCACTCCCCCTTCCTGACCTTCCTGGCTCCCACTGGATGTCTCACAATGTGGACACTTTTGCACCCAGTCATGCTAATTGCTCTGAAAAGAAATAAAGCGGGAGGAGTGTGCAGGGAGTGACGCAGGCCATTTGTAAGAAAGATCTGTGATCTCCGGTTTGTTTAACAAACCTACTGGGTCAGAGCCTGAAGGAAATGGGGGGGAGCCGTGCGGGTATCCGGGAAGAGCATGCTAGTCAGGAGAGCTGCACATGCAAAGGCCCGGAGGTCAGGTTGGGTCTTATGGGTTGGAGGCAGGTGTGTCTGGAGTGCAGTGAGAGGCGCAAAGCTGGGAGCAGGGTGGGAGTAGGGAGCATCGTGTGGGATGGTGAGGCATTTGGCTTTCACCTGGAGTGTCACGGAAAGCGGCTGGAAGGCCCTGGGTAGGTCCAGGAAACCGCAGAGGAGGCCAGATGGCTTAGGCGCAGCCGCTCCCGGGCCAACTAGACCTTGGTCGTAACTGTGCTGACTGCAGATCCTAGCTGTAGAGCAGAACCCAGGTGACAGCAAACATGAGGGCCAGGTGACGGTCCCGAGGCCACCAGTCCATCTGTCTGCAGCCAGGCCTCTGCCTATAGATCCTGCAGCCTGTGCATCCTGCCCAGAATGCTGGGATGCCGGGATCAGTTAGGTTCTGCTGCGGAATAACCACCCCGAAATGTAGCGGCTTGCACCAACTGTTGACTTAGCTGGGCAGCTAGCTGGTCGGGCAGGTCTTCCGGGCTCCCTCAAGCATGTGTGGTCAATGGCAGGGGTCGGCTGATTGCCGGCTGGCTGTTGGCCGGGGCGACTAGGGGCGGTGGTGAGTAGGCTACACGTGTCCCATTCTTCCAGGAGGCCGTCTGGGCTTCTGCACATGGTGGTGCCAGGGTCCCGAGAGGGTGGGCACACAAGGCCACGAGGCTCTTTGAGGCCTACGCCTGAAAATGGCACGGCATCATTTCCACCACATTCTGTCGGCCAGAGCAAGTCACGGAGCCAGCGCAGATTCAAAGCGGGGGGATCTAGACCCCACCCCTGGTGGGAAGAGCTGCCCCATCATAGTGCAAAGGGTACGGAGACAGGGGACTGGAGGAACAGAGCTGTTTAGGGGTCAACCGCAGTGTCCCGTGTTCTGGAGAGAGGAGCAAGGCAGGAGCCAGGGCCCCAGAACAGTCAGCCATGGCTGTGTCTCTGTCGCCCTGAAGAAACCAGACCCCCAACAATCCAGGACTAGGCAGAGGAAGCTCAGACCATTTGTTCCTTTGTCACCAAATGCCACCTAGCCAGTAGCGATAGACTCAACAGTCCCCATGGAGGTGTCTTTCTCTAGGGTGCTTACACCCAAGGACTGCGGAGATCATATGGAACATCGCACACCTTTGGCACCACCTCTTCCAGGAAGCCCTCCAGGCTTCTTCTGGGCTCTCCCAGGCTCACCCCCCTCCCCCCGTCACAGAAGACAGGGTATTTGTGTCCCTCATTGGTGCACGTGTGTGTCAGCCTCCTGAGTCAGAAAGGCCAAGGCCTGAGGACGGGGCTGTGTCTCACTCACCCCGAATCCCTACTCCTAGCTGGGAGTGTGCACTGAGGATGAGGCTGGCAAGGTATGGGTATACTGGGGACCTGCGTTCAGGGCTGACTCACAGTTGATGTCTGCAAAGGGAAGGGGAGGGTCACTGTACCTGGTAGCAGGCCCCAGATGAGCTCGGCCTGGAGCCGGGACGGGGGGTGCTGGGAACGCATGCTGGATGCAGGCGGCAGCCAGAGCTCAGCGGAGCAAGGGCAGAGACCACAGTCCTCTTGCAGACAGAAATGGGTCTCAAGCTCTGGGCGCAGGCACCAAGGCAGGAAGGCAGCCCACAGGAGAGCGTGCAGAGAAGCCACTCCGGGTGTTCAAGGCCAGCACTGGGCAGATGGAAAGGCAGGCAGGGCCTGCCAACCCTGAGGAAAAAAGAAACATCAGCCACGTTTGGCTATAGTCAGCTTTCGTTTACTGGAGTTTCCCTTGCCTGAGATACACTGTACCCAAAATCAATATTATTAGCATTAAAAAAGAGAAGCCAACTAGGAGGTAGCAACCCCGAATGCACTGTGGTTTCGGTGCCATCCCAGCGCAGGAGAAAAACCTTCATCACCTTCTCATGCATACCAGAGACAAGGGAGGGAAGAATGGCGGCGGGGGGGGGGGGGGGGGGTGCTGTCTTCACGAGGCCTCCAGGAGTGCCTCCCTGGGGCTCATAGTGAGTTAAGCCAGCCAGGCCTGCGAGTGTGCCAGCTCGTCCTGCCCACCTGGCGTCAGCACCATTGCCCCGGGCTGGGCCGGGCCGTCTCCCGTGGGGAGAGAGCTTGAAGCTTTTGCAGTTTGTAGTGGTCTGTTGTATTTAGAAACCCGAGCATCCCAGGGTCATAAATTACCTTGAACTAGTTTGCTAACCCTTGTGACTCGGTACAGCGCCTTCTCAGAAGCGGCCAGTTATGTCACGGACTGAGTGAGGCGTGGCCCAGTCCCCGCAGCGAGGCAGCGTGTGCCAGGCCTGGCGTGGATGGTAGCCACCCAGGACCACGGGGACGATGCAGGGAGGTGCCGCAGGTCTGTGCACGGCATTTCTGTGGAAATGCACTCCAGAAGGGAGAAGGGTCTGTGAGTCCATGAAGTGGGATTCTCACTCCCGGCACGTGGTCGTGAGAGCTGTACCACATGGAAGAGGCAGAGGGCACCGTGTAGTTCAGCATTCCTGTTACGTCCCTGCTGGAGGATCAGCTCCTGCTGGCACCTTCCCAGGGATGGGGGCTCATCGCTGCCTGAGACATTGCACACTGACAGGAAGTTAGCTTCCCGCAAATTCCAGCTCCATCATCTGGGTACATGTTCTGAATCGGTGCTTGCAACAGCCTGGACAGAGTGGGAGGCCGTTGCAAGGCTGCTGGCCAGCTAGGACGGCTCTCCCCGCCTTTCCTCCATTGCCACAGCCCTCTGGCCACAACAGGTGCTAAAGGGCCCATCTGGTTAGACATTCCGAGTGTTACCCTGCACTGCAAGTTCATTGGCCACGGCAATGTTGACATCAAGAGAAACACGTGTCATTTTCTCATCTCTAGAAAGAGCTCCAACCCCCTCCCCGTTTTGTATTCAGAAAGCAGAGGGGTGACCCACACTTTCTGGGGTCATGGGGAGGAGATTCAGGTGTGAAGGGAGCATCTGCTTGTAATGTGGGATCCAGTTCCAGGATCCCCTGGCGTTCCTTGAAATTTGCTGGAGAAACAGAACCCATTTGATGTGCAAAACCAGGCTTCCAACAGAATGGGACAGCTGAAACAGCCCAAAAATGGACAAACCGCATGAAACAGGTTTTGAAGGCTGCAGCCTTTCTGGCAGTCTGAGCCTCTCCGAGCAGCAGGGAACGGGTTTTGCCGGGAGACGCCCGTTTGCGATGGCGCGCGTGCTACTTTTCCCCCGGGCGAGACAGGTGCAAACTCAGATGTATTCATTTTCCACAAAGGAAACGACTCGGTTTTGACCATGTTGCAGACCTAGGACTTGGCTCCCTTGTTCCCGGGGGGTGTGTGTCTGGTTTTCACTCCATTCCGAAGGAGCCTGTGCAGGCTCCCAACTTTGAACCTTCTAATGATAATGATTTACTGGTTTCAGGGTGTTCGGGGTGGGGGTGGCGGGGGGAGGTGGGACAAGAAGAGTGATGCAGAGTTTGGAGTCTGAAGGAATGATTAGCTGCGTGGGGGGCCCGGGGCCAGTGCTGATGCTGTAGTTAAGGCACAAGGACTTTCCGCAGCACCAAAGCATCACCTTTTGCTTCTCATCAACCCCTTGAAACGAACTCAGTCATGTTCACTGATAGGAATCAGTACCACGTAATGAGTGTCCGCCGTGGGTCGGGGCCTCACCGCACCTGTACAACCAACCCCACCCGTTCAAGAGGGTTATGGTGCGCCCCAGTGTTTGAGCTCTGGGAGACTGGGGTAGAGAAATGCTGAACAGCTTCCCTAGACAACACGGCTTTCAAATGCAGATCTGAGACTTCCCACCCAAAGCCTTTCCAGGTCCTGTCCTTGGCGCCTGTGGAAGGTACAGATTTCCAGGCCCTGTCCTTGACGTGTCTGACTCGGTAGGGTCGGGGGGCGGGGCCCGAGACTCTGAATTTTGCCCCCTTTCCGCGTGATTCCAGCAGGCAGCCTGGACACCCAGCCTCTGTCCAAGCAGGCCAGCGTCCAGTATTCGGCTGTGCCCAGCTCACCAGTGTGAGCTCAGAAACACCGAACCAAGCAGTTCCCGTAGATCCCCCCACCCCCACCCCCCACCCCTGGCAGAAGAATCCTAAAACCCTGACTGGCATTTTCCAAAGGTCCCAGCAAGCTTCTCGGGACCCTGAGCAGCCAGCCAGTGAAACCTGAGGACTGCTTGTTTGGGGAGTGTGGGGGCTGCTTCTGGAGAAGGTGGGCTTGGTTACAAGTGTTGTCTTCATTGGAACGAGGACGTGGAAGGGAAAGCAATGAGTCCAAATTAATCCGTTTTCCTGTGAACGTCTTCCACCACCCCGTGCCAAGGCGAGGCAGCCTTTGTAATTAACTGACTGGGCCTTTTCTCCCCCCAAACCCAAAATGGGAGCGTGCGATTTATTTTGTGTGCGAGGTGGTATGAAAATTGCCAAAGTTGGCAGATGAGGCTGGGATGTTGGTGGAGCTGGGTCAACAGGGCTGAGCTGTCTGTCACCTCCAGGTCGGAATGGGGAGCTGGCTCCAAAGCAGGGACAGGGGCCGGGGCCACGGAGGTGCTGTGCGTGCCGAGGGCTGAGCAGGTGGCCTTGGGAGGAGAGCAGAAACTTCTTAGCACTGTGGATGGGAGTAGAGGCACTACAGTTCTGAAATCAAACCCTTCTCCTCGTCCTACCCTGTGTCACCACGGACCAGACACTGAACTCTCCAAGCGTCAGAGTCCACGTGGGTTCAGCGGTCTTTACTGAGTGCCTGCCGTATGTCGTGGACCCGAGTTCATCTGCCTGATGCGCATAAAGACCATCACTGAGACACGGGGTATAAAGCAAAGCAAGAGTTTATTCCAGAGGCAGGAGGGCGAGCCTCACATCCACCTCCCTAGAGGAGGAGAGTCAGGGGTACTTAGTGGCGAAGGAAAAAGGTCAGGGTACAGAGTTGCGGCTGCTAGCCCTTTGGTTACCCTTTTCAGTCCCCAGGGTCTTTTGATCCGTCCGCATTCTTGTGGGTATTGGGACCACCACCCGGCCGCGGCCGTTACTTCCTGCTGAGGTGGGGTGGAGACTGGGGTTAGACAAGGGGAAACTTTGGGGTGGAAAGGAATGGCCTGCATTACCGGGATTTTTGTACTTTGGTCAATAGTTCCTGTACCATGTTGTGTCTAGGGCTTTAGGGGTACTAGAGAACAACAGGCAGCATGTTGTCCTCATGGCTTGATTCCCTTGTACCAGTTCCCCCACGTCGGAGGTTCAGGTCCAGCAGAGGCTCACTGGTCTGAGCCGGGTCCCTTTCGACCTCCTCCCTGCTGACAGGTGTAGGGAACCTGTGGATTCTTGTCATTCAAGTGTGAATCCACGGCTCAATTCCCTGTAGTCTCGGGGGAGTGGGGGGTCAACGGCACCTCGCAGGGTCTGACCTGGACAGTGAGGCTGGAGCTGGTCCTCTGGGCTCCCGCTCTTCAGGTCTTTAGTGACATCTTGAGTGACACCTTTGGATGTCACCAAGGGATTCAGGCAGCGTGAAGACACATCTGTGAGGTACATCAGCCTGCCGGAAGCAAACTCAGGCCCTGGATGTACCTGATAGTATCCAAATCGCTGGTGGGAGCCCCGCCAGCACCTCCTAGGTCACGAAAAGAACATAGAAAGTCTTGCATATGACATTCCACAGGGGCTTAAACCAAGCCCTCTTCTAGGGACCACTCTTTCCCAAAGCAGGGCAGATGGCACGGGTTGTTCCCAAGTGAAGTGGGTTTCTTGGCAGAGCTTTGCCAAAGTTCATTTTTTCCCCCTTTTTCCACTCTCTCGGTGTCTCCAGGAAGCGTGTGATTTCCACTGAATGCCCAAGGCCTTGGACTCTGTGGTTGTCACTCCACTGTCCCTCTGAATTATTAGCGGCAGTCCAAACCTAGAAATGATCTCGCTTCAAAGCATTTTGACAACTCCCGAGGCCTTCTCTGAACACCAGGGAGGAACCTCAACCCCGTTGATAAAGGTGTCTGCAGATACAAGCAAACCCCGAGAATTTCCCATTGTTCTTTGCATTCTGGGAAAGGCTGCGTGCCGGTCTTCCCCAGGTTTGGGGCGTCTCAGTTGTATACCCTTGAGAACTTGTGGGCACCCAGTCTTAGGGTTGTTTTTAGCACAAGCGTTGCCTTTTGTAGCATTTCGCTGAAACCGGAGCCCGCAGTATACTTCTGGATCCACTGAAGAGGGGCATCTTTCCCATAACGGGTGCTTCGAGGAATGTGGCTAATTATTTCTTTCATCAGATGCTCTAGGGTAAGGATTCCTTCTATTTCCAGCCGGTGTCAAGGCCAGCACGGTGTCCAAACCCCCACTCCTTACTTAACTCCTCTTTGGTCCTCCAAGGGACGTTGGGGTTGATATGTAGTTAAGTCTATCTTTGGCACGAGAGCTCTTCCAGAGGGTCTTGGAGTCTTTGACGGGCTGCCAGCATGGTTCCCTTGGGCAGTCGGTCCACTTTGTGGCGTCTTCCGCAGCGGACGGTAGCTGATGGGTCACCACTGCTCCCAGCTCTTCCTTGTCTTTGACCCGTGACACTGTCCCCATCCGTGAACACGTCCACGTCTGGATGCTCCGATGGCAGCTTGTCCAGTCGGGATGGCTGCGATCAGCTTGTTCAGCTTTCCGTGTGTCTCTGGTGATCTTTCTGAGTGGCCCTTAGATCACCGGGCCACTTTTCTCTCACGTGTACCTCGGCTGGCCTGGCTTCGGTTTGCGGGGCTTCAGGGAAAAGCAGTGTTCGTTCTCAGGGCTTCCAGTCAACACGGTGGGAGAAAACTGGAAACCTTAGTTTGGAGAGTCAGGGTCAGATATTCAAGGAAACCAGAAGAAGTCAGGACCCAGCCCAGGTGTATAGACAACCAACGAAGCCTCCCAGACGGCTCATCGGAACCATGATCTTACATTTTCACAGGTGTGTTACTGGAACAATCTCTCTCTCTGAAACCACCCTCATCTCCACCAAAGAGAGCCAGATTAGGACACGTTTGTTTGTGAAATTGTCCAGTTGAAGCTGGGCCTGTTTACACAAGCGCCATCACAACGGTGATTGGTCATATAGGTGTTGGGTTTTTTCAATCTGCTTCGCTGGAACTTTTCGTAAGGAATGTCAGATTGAACTTTTAACAGCCTTGTCAGGCTAAAGAAGCCAAGCCAAATACTGGCCATCAGCCTTTGCCTGCCATACCTATAGGTGTGGGTGGCTCCCTCTCTTCTCGAGATCCCCCAAATACCCTGAGGTTCCTGCACCTGCCAGGAAGTGACGACCTTCCTTATTCACCTGGTAGGGCTGCTGGAAACTTTGTAAGCAAGGTACGAGGCCAGTTTTCCAAGGGGCTTCATTGGCTCGGCAAAGTCAACCTTAATTAGCTCCTTAAAGCTCTCTGATTGTAGCTGAGTCTAGGCATATCTCCCTCAACTATGACATTCCAGTCAAAGCCTTGGCAACATGACCAATGTTTCCAGTGGCGTCCTGTTGCAAGGAGAACGGATTCGTATCGAACTTCTGCAAATAAATACACTGCCGTGAAAGTAGGAGAATACTCCCTGAGAGTTTTGAATTCTGGTGGTACCAGGTAGGGAGAAAGGGATAAATGTTTCCTATCTGTGTATGAAGAAATTATTTACCAAACGTCTGCCAAATGTCATAGGCAGACTTAAATTTAGAAGAGCAAACATTAGAGGACCAGCAATGTTTACACAAGGGTCTGTTTGAAAGCAGTTTCCCCATTAGTTCTGGGACTTCTTACTAAGCTTAGCTTTATGATCCTGAAGGGATCAGAGAGCTGTATTTGTCAATGCAGTGCAGCTGGCAAGGAGATTCTGTGACACACGCTACTTCAGTAGTTAGTATTACAAGCGATGACGCTATACCAGGACATATCAAACCCTTAGGAATCTTATAAAATCTCTAGGACACTTAGAGCAATCACCCATACAACAAAGCCTAAGAAGGTTCCTCATCGCTTATTTGATGATGCCTCCCATGTCATTTGACACACCAGGGAATAAGCCTAATTCGTCAAAAAGACTTCCATTCACAAGCTGGGTTTTTGGAAGTTGGTGAAATACCAGAAGGTTTCAAAACACGTGCCTAAATAGGATTACAGATCATTACAAAACAGGATACTTATTTAGCCGGGATGGCAAGAAGAGATTCTCAAGGTAAATGCAGACAGCAAGGTAAATGGAGCTGTGAGCAAACCTTAGCTCTCTTAACACTGAGCAGATTCAACTTTCTTAAGGAAGCAAAGACCTAACAGAGACAAGACATAGAAACTTTGTTTTTCTAGGCAGCTTAAAGATAAAGAAAAACCTCTGTTGATAATTTAGACCCATCATCTAAGAAGCCTCTGTCACATGAACAGCGAGAAAACCCAAATTCCAGTCTTATACCGCTGTACTTTGGATATTAAAACTCATTCGTTGCAACAAGATGAATTTTTAAAAAGATATGCAGTCCCTTCTTTCTTCCTCCGTGTCACCTCCCACGTTGATACATACTTATTTGGACAAGGACATCCAGGGCACTGCATGGGTCTGAGTTCTTGTGGCGGGTGTTGGGATGCGCTGACCAGAATGTCCGGCAGGAACCCAGGTCTCCCAGCCATAGCAATGCTGCCTACAGCCTTCGAGGCTCAGACATCATCAGGGATCGCCGTGACTGTAGGCAGCGGCCTTGCCAAGGGCATTGCCCGCTGCCCAGGTGGTCACATCCAAAGACGCTTACGAAGAGCCAGCCCCTTTCACCTAAGTTTGGATGCTTCCGAAGGGCAGTCCAACTTTTGGGACGGCTCAGAGAGTCGGCTAAGGCTTCCGTTGAAGTGTCACTGCTCAACTTCTGCCTGACATCGTTCTCTGCCTCCCCCTTCTCTTCCCCGGGGGTCGATCGCTGCCCTCATAAACTTGTTTCTTACATGCGAAACTCCAGAATCTCGGCCCCGACCATGCATAGCATTTCTTTCGAAAGATTCCCTTCTCGCAAACCTTCTGCAATTTTCCCTTTCGCATTCCTTCAGATTTTGTCCTACGTTTTCCCCTCTTTGTTTTTTTTTAAATTTTGTTTGAGAGAGAGAGAGCACAAGCGGGGGAGGGGGGGAGAGAGAGACACACAGAGACACACACAGAGAGAATCTCAAGCAGGCTCCACTTGGAGCCTGACACGGGGCTCAATCCCACAACTCTGGGATTATGACTTGCGCAGAGGTCAGGAGCGGGATGCTCAACAGACTGAGCCACCCAGGTACCCCAAGTTTTCCCTCTTTGAATAACCAGTCTCACTTTCACTAAATACAGAATTTTTTCCCTTATTTGGTCAAGTAGCCTTAATTACATTTGTTAAAATTATTTACATCTGTCTGTCTGTCCTTCGCTTGCCCGTAAAGCTTCAGAAGCCATTGGACAGGGCTCTAACGTCTTTCTCTTTTCCATCACATTTTGTGACAGTCACAACGCCAACAGCTGGTTTGACTTACAGTAAACACAAGCAGAGTGAAACTATCACATTTAATGTTGGCAATTCTAAAGACTTATGTCCATTTTAACTAAACAAACATCGTTACATTAGCTTTCGAACCAAATATCTTCCAAGATCACTTGAACTTGAAAGACACCTGGGGTTAGTTTCTATCTTTCTGAGTTTTAGAACGCCCAGTTCTTTTTTCTTTTAATTTTTTTAATGTTTATTTACTTTTGAGAGAGAGAGAGAGAGACAGACAGAGACAGAGCGTGAATGGGGGAGGATTAGAGAGAGAGGGAGACACAGAATCTCAAGCAGGCTCCAGGCTCTGAGCCCTCAGCACAGAGCCCTACGTGGGGCTCGAACCCACAGACCACAAGATCATGACCTGGGCTGAAGTCAGACGCTTAACCGAGCGAGCCACCCAGGCGCCCCTAGAACACCCAGTTCTTACAAGCACTTGCCTTCAAACCAGCTAAGTAGAGCACTTTTACAAATTAATTTTCACAACCACCACCCGGAGGTAGAGAAACTATCTCACATTTACAACATACATAGACACACGTACCATTCCACAAACAGGGTGCAAGCAAAACCTTAAAGGCCCAGTTTCCTAATATCTCCCTTTTACCAAACACAGCTAAGTGCGAGATGGTCTTACCATTTATGGATCCCTTCATCGGTCGTCTTTCTCAGGAGTCTGATGAATGTTGTGGTGGAGCAGAGTTGCCAAAACAAACGATGGCCTCGTTTGGGAGACTCCAGCCCATAGGGCTGGATGTGCAGATAGATTGTCCTTTCCCAGTGTCCAACGAGGGCATGGCTTGTTGTATTCAAAGATGCCCAAAGCAGTCAAAGCAGCTGACAGACCAATTGAAGCCCAGGTTACCTCCGTGAATTCTCCCCTCCCCACCCCACCCCCTGCCCCGCTTCAGCTGTGTCCAGTCTGCGGTGTGGCCCATCCGTTGTGGACGGAGGCTCTCAGAAGAGGTCCATAGATGTTCAGCCTGATTCTGGAGACACTGCTGGTCCTCTCTTTCCACAGACCAGAGAAAGGTCTCTTTTGTCGCTGAGAAAATAACTCATCTGGCTGGATATTTTAGAAAACTCCTCTGGTGACTGTCTGGAAGGTGGCCCAGAGATATTTAGGGTGCATCAAATCAATGCCGGCCTGATAGAATTAGTTGGGAAGTGTTCTTTCTCCTGAATTTTTTGGAAGAGTTTGAGAAGATTGGTGTCAATTCTTCCAATGTTTGGTAGAATTCACCAGTGAGGCTGTCAGATCCGGGGCTTTTTTTGGTCAAGTGATCTTCGATTACAGCCTCAGGCTCCTCCCTAGTTATGTACGAATCTCTTCCGATTTTCTCTTTCTTTGTGATTTAGTCTTGGTAGGTTTTCTAGGTCTAGAAATTGGTCCATTGTATCTGGATTCTCCAATTAGCTGGAATACACTTGTTGATAGCACTCTAACCCTTTCTACGTCTGTAAGGAGTCAGTGGCAATGCAGTCATTGAGTCTTCTCTGCCTCCACCGGCAATCCGGCTAGCAGTTTGGTGTTTTCAAAGGACCAGCTCTTGGGTCCATTGATTATCTCTTTCGTTTTTCTAGCCTCTGTTTCATTTATCTCCGCTCTAATCTTTATTATGTCCTTCCCTTTGCTACCTTTGGCTTTTTCTAGTTTCTTAAGTTGCACGTCTATGGTGTTGATTTAAGATCTGTCTTGATGTTTACTGTGAGCGTTTACAGCTATAAATTTCCCCCTCGCCACTGCTTTGTTGTTTTCCAGGAGTTTTGACGCGTCGTGTTTCATTTCCCTTCACCTCTACGTATGTTCGCATTCCACTGTGATTTCTTCTTCGACACATTGGTTCTTTGAGAGTGTGTTTTCAGTTTTCACAGCTGTTTAAATTTTCCACTCTTCCTTCTGTTACCCATTTCTGACTTCATCTTCTTGTGGTTGGAAAAGATACTTTGTATGATATCTATCTTGTAAAATCTACTGAGACTTAACTCGTGACCTAATGCAAAGACTGTCTCAGAGAAGGTCCCGCGTGCCGTTATTGTTGGGTGGGGTCCCGTGCCCGTCTGTTAGATCTGGCTGGGCTATGGTGTTCTTCAAATCCTCTGTGTCCTTACTTACCTTCTGTCTGGTTGTCCTGTCCGTTATTGACAGTGGGATATGGAAGGCTCCAACGATTATTATACAACTATTTTTCCCTTCAGTTCTGTCGATAATGGCCTCTCATTATGTGTGTAAATGTTTATCATCTTTTCTTCTTGCTGTACTGAACCTCTTAATTCATATAAAATGTCCTTCTTTGTCTCTTGTAACATTTTCCGATTTAACGTCTGTTCTGTCTGGTATTATTACAGCCACTCCACCCTTTCTTTTGGCTACTATTTGCATGGATTATCTTTTTCCTTCCTTTCACGTTCAACTTTTTTGTGTCTTTGGATCTGAGTCCCTTGTAGGTAACAGAGAGTTGGATCCTATGTTTTTATCCATTTCACTAATCTGTTTAATCTGCTTACATTTAAAGTCATTACTGATAAGGAAGGAATTCCTTCTGTGGTTTGCTCTTTGTTTTCTATATGCCTTAATTGCTTTCTGTCTCAAATTTTCTGCATGACTATCTTCTTTTGCATTTAGTTGATTTTTTTTTGTAGTGAAACATTTTAATTCCCTTCTCATTTCCTTTTGTGTATGTTCTGTGGCGTGTGTGTGTGTGTGTGTGTGTGTGGTTGTGTGTGGTTACCATGGGATTGCTTTTAACATCCTAAAGTTACAACATTGTAGTGTCAATTTATACCAGCTTAACCTCAATAACACATGAAAACTCAGCTACTTTAAAGCCCTGACCCCACCTTCTGTCAGTTGTTAATGTCACAAAATCACATCTTTATGCATCTTGTGTCCAAAAGCATAGATGAATAATTAGGTTTTTAAATATATCAGTCTCTTAACATAGAGAACAAAAAGTAGAGCTACAGACCAAAGTCATAACAGTACTAGCGTTCATAATTGTCTGTCTGTTTACCTTTACCGGAGATTATCTCTTCAGAAGGCTTCGAGTTACTTGTTCAGTGCCCTTTCATTTCAACCTGAAGGACCCCCTTCACTGCAGGGCCGGTCTAGTCATCAGGGCAAGGCTTTCAGCTTTGGTTGATCTGGGAATGTCTTCATTTCTTCCTCATTTTTGAAGGACAGTTTTCCCAAATGTAGGATTCTTGCTTGACAGCTTTTTTCCTTCAGTGCTTTAAACACATCAACCCATGCCTTCTAGCCTCCAAGGTTTCTGATGAGAAATCTCCTCACAACCTTATCAGTGAAAATATGATGAAAAGCAATCTTCCTCTGAGCTTTATAGATGTTAATAATGAGCCTTATCGTGTTGTACACAACACAACATTTCCTTATATGTTGTAGCACCATTTTGAGACCAGGAACTGGGTATTTTACGTGTAGACATTACGAGGTCTATACAAGCCAAAATTACAGTTTTCTAAACTTGAAGTGAAAGGCCACTGAACCATCTTATAGATTTTGATTTCTAACAAAGTAAATATCAATCTTGAAAAGCCCACACAAACAAACAAAAAGCCCATTGGGGGTCTTTTTTTTTATTGAGTAAAGGGGTTTTGGGAATAAAAAGTGAGGAAACCACTGTGGTCTCAGACATCCCCAGCCATGATTGCATAATTGGCCCATTTCTTGCTGTGCCCTCACAAAGCCCCATTGTGAAGTCATGGCAAGACCTGTCTATATAAGACCCTGGCTCGGCTGGGTGTTTGGTCTTTACAGCCCAGGAAGCTTTGGTGACCTGTCGGCCTTTGACCCTAGCTAGTTGGATTTTGACTTCTCTTTTTTTCATTTTGTTTATTTTTTTATTTTCATTTTTCTTTTTTCTCTACTCCTTTTCTCTCCCAATTTTTTTTGCCTGTTTCTGTTTTTACTTTTTCCTTTTTTTCTCCTTTTTTAGTTTTTCTTTTTCTCAATTTTTCTTCATTTCCTCCCTTCATTTTCTTTGTGTGTGTGTGTGTGTGTGTGTGTGAGTGTGTGTGTGCGCGTGTGTGTGCGCGTGTGTGTTTTTCATTTGTTTTTTTGTGTTAGCGTTTTAGTACAGTTAGTATAGTTCATATTGTTAGTATAGTTCATAAGCATAGTATTGTTAGTATTGGCAAATTTTGTAGGTTGGTATTGTTGGTTAGCATAGTCCGTGTAATTAGAATTATTTAGCGTTAGTATAGTTAGTAGGTCACCATCCTTCAGGGGCGTAAGGCCATTACCGCTGGTGAGGAGGACGTCTGATCCCCGAGACCACCAGTGAGGGCAGCGTCCCCACGATGAAGCTGACCCAGTACATCCTAACCGGGAAGCAGTCTGATGTGAAGTTCATCAGGAAAACCCAGGAGGACCCCGCTGGCCTCCAGGGACTTTGTCGTGAAGCCCAGAATATGAAGACCTCAAGTCACCCAAATATTGTCAAGTCACTCGAGGTGATCAACAGGAAGAAATCGTTAGTCCTCCTTTCAAAATATGTAAGCAGAGACAAGCTGTGTGACGATTTTACGCACCATGGCCAAGTGACGGAGGAGGTTCCAGACAAATTCTGCCAGCTGTTATCGGTTGTGGAGTACTGCCACCAACAAGGTATGATCGGCGGGGATCAGAAGCTGGAGACACTGCTTTTTGACAAGAAGCTGAAGGTAAAACACACGGGGGTTGGACTGAGCATCCGGTTTGCTGGCTACAAACTCCACACTTTCTGGGACAGCCCCCCTTATTCTGCCCCGCGACTCTTCCTGCAGCAAAGGGAGCACACCCCTTCCGCAAACACTTGGAGCCTGGGGGTGGTTTGGTACTGCTTGGCCACCGGGTTTGAGCCGTTTGAGGGGGAAGTCTTCTGGGAAGCGGAACGAAATATGGAAAACAGGGAACACAGTGCTTGGATTTTCATGTCCCTGGGGAGTGAAAACCTGTGGTACACGTTGACAACCATCCAGCCCAAGATCAGCACACCAACCACAGTCCGCTCCTGGAGCTCCATCGCAACCTGTTCCAGCACAGGCCTGTCCTCAGAGCAGAGTAGTCTGACCTCCGAAGGGACCAGCATAGGGACCACGATCAGCGGGCCCAGATGCAACTCACCAGCCACAAACTCCGACACCAGCAGTGAATACAGGCAGCCAGGGAGGATGTCCCTAGAGCCAAAAAATCGGGTTCTCAAAACTCTTGGTAAATTCAAAAATTTATTCAAAAAACACAATAAAATAGAACCCCAAAAAAAATGCAAATAAATGAGAGCCATAAGAGAGCCACGTGTCCGTGCCTTTATTTTATTTTGTTTTTTAACTTTAAAGGGACTTAAATGTTTGTTTTGAAACAGAAGGGACAGTGCGAGTGGGGGAGGGACAGAGAGAGAATCCCAAGTCTACTCTGTGCTATCAGCTCGGAGCCCGACGCGGGGCTCCAGCTCACAAAACAGATGGTGGGGACCAAGAGTGGGACGCTTGAGCCACTGAGGCCCACCCAGGAGCCCCGTCCCTGCGTTTTAAGTGCAGGGAACGATGCTGAGCTCCAGGAAGCCCGGGGACATGGCACAGGAGATTGGCCAGGGCGACGGGTGGGACCAGATCAGCTTCACAGGCTGGAGGAGTGTCGGCGGGATAGTGACCTGCTGGATTTGGAGTTGTAGGAAGCACAAGGTGGAGGTGGTGAAGTGTTGGAGTGATGGGGGTTTCGTGGGTCTGGAGCCGATGGCCAAGGAAGAATTCGTGAAGAAGTCTTTGGTGCAAAAAGGTGATTTTATTAAAGCACGGGGACAGGTCCCACGGGCAGGGAGTGCAGCACTGGCGTCATGACGGTTTAGGGAGACAGCCAGAATTCCTTGGAGACTTACTCTAGGACTCAAGGTTCCAGGACCTTGAGGGGCTAGCTGTGGCCAGGAAAATGCCATTTCTTGCTGTTTAATGAAACCTCAGCCATGAGACCCTTTAGATGGATCTGGGCAGGCCAAAAGCGTGGAGGATGATTGCCAGCATATATGTTGCGGGGGTTGAGATGAAGTAGATTTGTCATTATTTGTCATAGTGGTGTGTGGGCAGCGGGAGACCCAGGGGTGGGTCACAATGGCGTGTGGGCAGCGGGAGCCCGGGGGGTGGGTCACAATGGCGTGTGGGCAGTGGGAGCCCCGGGTCCCCTTCCAGGGACTGCCCACCTGGTGGGGAAGGAATGAGCTGGGTGGAAACTCTCTGGATATCACCCTCTCTTTCCTGTGCACCCACTGGGGACCAGACCTCAGCCGGTGGATGTCCCAGCTCTCCCTACCCCACCCTCCCCCCTGCTGTCCCCCTCCTCCCTTCTGCCCTGGCTCCGGACTCACCTGCTCTCACTGGCCACAGGTGCAGGGTCCATCATGGCCCTCTTCCCTTCATGTCTCACTTTGGCCACCTCCAGAAGCTGACTTGGATGACCACGCATAGCAGGCTCTTTTTGCCCAGATGTTGGGTCAACAGTAATCCATTATCTCACTGGAAAGTCTCAAGACACCACATAAAACCAAATCATGGCTCTGTGCCCTCTGTATACATGACACAGAACCCCAATATAACAGACTGGTGAGCAAGGAGATGGGGGGAGATCAGAGGGTCCCTAGTAATGGCCCCCGAGTTGGAACTACTGAGAGGCTTGTCACCTCTGGGTCCCCCAGGAGATTCACTCCTCTCTCCCCTTCATCCCCGACCAGAAACACTCCAGATTTGTGCCAGCAGACTGGTTGACTGTACTGTGTTTTAAAGGACAAGGAGTGCATAATTCACTCATTTATTCACTCAACAAACACGTTTACATGATGGTATATATGGTGGAGGTTCCAAGGGCCACAGGACCCAGTTCCTGCCCTTCAGAGCCGAGGCCACTGGGAATAGGTAAGGGAGCGTGGAGTGCAGTTCCAGAGTCAGGTTCAGATCGCAGCTCTACCGCTGACTCGCCGTGTGACCTTGGGGAAGTCACTGAACCTCTCGGGGCCTCAGTCTTCCCACCTATCAAATGCATACACTAGTTTTGCCCGCCTCGAGGACAGCTGTGAAATTGAAATAAGGTCATTTAGAGAAGCTCTGAGAACACTGCCCAGGGCAAAGTGCGGCAAGTATTTACTGCTCATTTAGCGGCCATTACTGAGCACCTACTATGTGCCAGGCACCAGGGATGCAGCAGTGATGGAGACACTGATGGGGTGCTAGGCCCCGGAGGGGTAGACAGGTGAGCAGTGCGGAATACCCAGGAGACCCCAGGCGTGGGAAAGCAGAGGCTCCTGGGGATCACACTCCCTCCACTTTTCCTGCCCTGAACCTACAGCTGCTGGCCCCTCCTGCTCACCTGCCAGCCAGACCCTATTGTCCTGCGGCATCTGGAGAGCGCTTTGCCAATTGCCTGCCTCAAAGGTGCACTTGTCCTAGCTCTTGCCAGCTGGGGGACCTCAGGACACTGTCGTGGCCTCTCACCACCTGCTTTCTTTCTGTGAGGGAGGATCCAGCCCCTTCCACGGGGGTTCAGCGAGGAGCAGGGGACAGAGTGGATGGCATCCAGCCAGCAGGGTCAGCTCCTGCGGTGACCGGGAAGCAGCTGGTCAGCTTTAAACACACCTGCAGGGGCGCCTGGGTGTCACAGTCGGTTAAGCGTCTGACTTCAGCCAGGTCACAATCTCGCGGTCCGTGAGTTCGAGCCCCGCGTCGGGCTCTGGGCTGATGGCTCAGAGCCTGGAACCTGTTTCCGATTCTGTGTCTCCCTCTCTCTCTGCCCCTCCCCCATTCATGCTCTGTCTCTCTCTGTCCCAAAAATAAATAAACGTTGAAAAAAAAATTTAAACACACCTGCAGCTCTCCTGTGGCTCGCGGAGCGTCGTGGTCTGTGGTCTGCAGAGGTGGCCGAGGGCGGGTAATCTATCTGTGCCCCAGGTGTGGTGGAGGGGGTGAATTAAAAAGGTGGCTGGGTGGTAAATTTCTGGAAACACAAATTGGAAACCAGTGGAGGCTATTGATCTGCCTAATGGGAAGCCGATGGTTTCTGAGCGTGCAGACAGCTCCGGCTCAGGCGGGTGGCAGGAATCGATGTGGCCCCTTCCCCGAGCTGATCGGCCCCAGGTGCACTGGGAACATGGGTCAGGGAGGGGCCGAGGAGGTGCCATACAGTTCTGTGTCTGAACCTTCCACTTCTTGGCTAATGAGAACACCCAGGGCAGAGGAGGCCCCGTGGCTTTCTGTGCCTGTGTGGACCCCAGGGCTCTAAATTCCTGTCAGGTGGCCTAATGCTGCTGCTACAGAAATTCCCTTTTGAGGTTTTGTGAATCCCAAGCCCTCCCACCACTGAAAGTCAAGTCTGGAACTCTAAAAGGAAGCATAGGGAGGGAGGCCACATGGAGGAGAGGAGAGGATCCGATAGAGGTTGCTATGTGTCCATGGAGCCCATCCTTCCTCTGCCTCCCTGTCCCTCCCTTCTTCTTCTCTCACCCACTCCCCTTTCTCTGTTATAGCTCAAATTGGTCACAGCCCCGTGGAAGAAGAAAGATGCCTGATGTGTCACTAGGGAGGTGAGGGATCCTTTTGAGGCATGCCCAGTGGGAAGACTTTCTTTTTCTTCCGGTTGAGTCTAGTTTCTCTTCACTCTTTGAACACTTGGAGACATGAATTAATTCCCCTGGTCACTGTGTCACTCATTTGTCGGCTCACTCGGCTGCTCACCCCATCCGTGTCTTCCCATCTTTATTGAGCTCAGCCTTTTTTGTCAAGCAAGAAGGGAGATTTCTTAGGAGAACATAGACAGCCCAAGGACAAGCAGAGAGTAGAGTAGCTGGTCCTCCCCAAAGATGGGAGCCAGCAACTGTTTAAGACATGAGAAGCCAAGCCTGCTGTATCTTTTCGCCATTCTGGGGTCACACATTCACTCACCTCTGCTCCTCTTTGTACATCACTAGACCCTTCCATCTTTTCAATCTCTTGGCTTCTCTCCATTTCCACTGCCATGACCCTAGTGTAAAGTACTTTTCTTTTTTTTTTTTGCCTGGGAAACTGAGGCAGCCTCCTGAATTTTCTCCCGAATCCCACCCTTGCCCACTTCCAATCTGTGTCTCTCACTACAGCCAGAGGGATTTTTAGAAATGAACAGTTTATTCAACAGATTTCACTGATCCTAGGAAAGACGTCAAACTCATAAGCATGGTGTGGAACTGGATTACCACTCCCCCACATTCGGTGCCCTGTATCGAAGTGCCCTGCTCGGTGGGAGGATTATACAGCACGACCCATGTTGTCCTCAGGCATGGCAGAGGGGCTGCTGAACAGTGAAAACAGATGTGAGCACACGCGTTAAGAACCAGTGAGTAATTTACCACTTTTCTTTTCCTTTTTCCACGACAATGGCAATATTCCAGATAGAGACAGACTGCTCTGTCAACCTGAGTCCAGAGGGGAGAGGAGACGAAGGAGAGCCTCATGTGCATGTAGTCTGAAACATAAAGAAACTTTATTGTAGGCCACAGAGATTTAGAGAATTGTGTGTTACATAGCGTAACCCATCCTAACCTAACCGGTACGCATAATCCATGAACTCTTGCCCATCGCCCCATTGCTTTGCTGAGGCACCACTGGCCTTTCGGTCCTTACACAAGTTGCTCCCTCCCTCCTTACAACATTTGTCTGTGACTCTCTCTCTCCTGGGAAAGTTCTTCACTCCCACTGTTGGGCAGTTGACAGTTACTCACCAATGAGGTCTTGGCTTCGCTGTGAAGTACTCAGGAAAGGATGGCCTGGTCTCTGTTCAGAATGCCTAGAATTTACCTTCTTTGTCATTAGAGCTCTTTCACTACACTCTAAGTGGGAGGAAAACAGAGCCCGGGAATTAGATCATGCTTCTTTGAGGCCCTACTCCACCCCACACCCATGTGCCCGGACCCATGCTGAGGGGCTGGAGGTAAGGGGGTACATCAGCCCTGCGCCCTGCTCCCACAACCTGCCCCGTGACGGGGGAGACAGGTGTGCAAGCGGCAGCATTTGAACCCAATAAGATCGTTCTAGCAGGAAATTAGTGTAAAGAGGCCAGCGAGAAGGCCGGGAAGAGGGGGAGTCAGAGACGGCTTTGAGGAGGATTTGGAGGTGTCCAGGTGGGGGGAGCTTCCTGGGAGAGTGGGCGATGGGGGGATCTGACGGAGGGATTGTAGGGCAAGAAGTGGTGCCCAGAGTTTCCAGGACTTGAAAGAGGATGAACCCAGGAGAAGTTGGAACCAGAAGTAAATATCTGGCGTCTGTGTGTATTCCTGGGAACACAAGTGAGCGTTCCTGTTGGAGTGCCTTTGCAAGCTCATGGTGTTGGCTTCCTGGGGTCGAGGGATGGTGATAATGATGACAGTGGGTTCCAAGCCCTTTCACACCGTGGATATCAGTGGCAGGCTCTGATCCGAGGGTGTGGTGGGCGTGTGTGGGCAGCTGTGTTCCCGGACACAGCAGCGGGAGAGACATCTTTGTCTCCACTCTGCTCAATGGACATGTGTGGATGCCTTAAATTCCTGACTTTGTCTTCTTCTAAGAAAACCCGCCACGGCTCTTTCTAGTGAATCAAGGCTTCCTGTGTACACAGCCCAGTAGTCATTTAAAACGTGTGTCAGGTGAACAAAATGAAAGAGAGACGAATCGCCGAAGCATCACGTCCCTGGGTATGATGTCTCTCCGCGTGATCTTGTTGTTAAAAGAATCCGCAGGGACCAGGATGAAAGCAGATGCTCCATGATTAGGGGCTGTGGTCACTCAGCAGGCCCCTGCTCTGGGAAAGTGAGGTGTTTCCTGGGGTTTGAGGGCCCTGATGGGACATGACAGAAAAGCTTCTCAGCCTCCCAGAAGGTTGGAGGGTGGGCAGTGATGCTGGAAAAGTCACCCCCCTCTGTGGCCCTTGAGTTTCTCGCTGTTGGAATAGGGAGGGAGGTACCATTCCCCGACTGCCAACCTCACTGGCTGTGCGGCTGAGGCAGTAGGTGGACAGTTCTCGGAGAAGCCCATTGATTCCAAGGAATTGTGGCTGTTTGATGGTATTATCTTCATGCGGGTGTGAGGTGGACCCTGCTGGGCTCCCCATACTGGAGGGGACAGACACCCACAGAAACTGGACCAGACCCAGCACACAAACTCTCCTCAGGAAAGCTGACCTCTGTGTGGTGGTTGTCTAGAGAAGGGACTTCAGCGCTCACTGGGGGGGTGGGGGGTGGGAGGTACATGGAATAGCACAACCAAGGAGGAGTCTTGTGAGCTGGGACCATAAGGGGAGGAAGAGGGGACAGGCGGGGGCAGGGGGGCAGGTAGGGAGGGGAGCAGAGGAGCAAAGCCCTGCAGGCCCAGGCAGGCCTAGGCGGTGGTGAAAGGAACGCCATCCTCCTGCCTCGGAGAGCTGGTTGAATCTGGCACAACAGGGCCGCTTCCACGGCTCTCTGGGCTAGAGGGTGAAGCTGAGCTCCTGCCTGGCCCTCCGCCCGTCTTGCCGTTTTCAGGTCCAGCAGAGCTCACCCGCAGAGCGTAGACATGAGCCTGCCCACCCGACGGATGGGAGCACGGGCTCTGGTCAGATGATTGGGGGGGCCAGGGGCCTTCCCGCGGCGGACCGGAGGCCACAGGCGTGGGCAGTGTAGACGCTGAGGCTGCACGCTGCCAGGGTCCGGCTAGGGTCAGTTCCAAAGCCAGTCGGCTCCTCCCTAGGGCCCCTGGTCTCAGACTAGCTAGTGCCTGCTGGTGAGGCTTCAGAACCTTCCAGACCACAGCTGGAGCGATCTGGGTCTCTCCAGATCAGCACGTAGGTATCACTTAGTGTGCCCTCTCAGACTGGCATCCCCGGCAGCCTGCAGGGCCCAGCTGCGGAGCCCAACGCTGCGTGTCTGTGCTCCATGTGAAACAGTGCTGCAATCCATGAGTAGTGTCCGCAGCGGGTGAGGAAGGGGAGGCCTGGGTTATGCACGCCAGCCATTTGGCACTCCTGGTACACCCCCTCATTTTGCATATGGAGAAACTGAGGCCCAGAGGGAAGAATGCCCTCGTCCAATTGCCTGTCCTTTCACTTCCCGCTCTGGCCTCTCGACGGAACTCTTGGGACCCCCCCGTGACACCACGTGAAAACAGTCAACTATGTGTGTGACAAGGAAATCATACTGGATGTGTCTGGACCCACACCATGTTTCTCTTCTTGTTTTTCCCCTTTGCCTCTGTTCTGTTTTAATACTTCGTGTGTTTCGTGCATTCTGAAGGATGGTGGGACAATGAACATCCGTGGGCCGGCAGCTCAACTCCAGAACTAGAACATTCCCAGTCACTTCCATCTCCTCCTTGCCTGCAGGTCACCCCTCTCTGCAATTTGGTGTTTGTTTGTTTGCCATTCTCTTGCTCACAGGCCGACTGAATAAGCCTAAACATTAGATTGCTTCTTCGTTCTCAAGCTCTAAAAACTTCCTCTCTGTACGTAGATCTCAAAAATTTGCATTTTTGTACTCAACATTTCCCTCTCTCTGAGCTTGAGCTGTGCTGCTGTGTAGCTGGAGTTTGCTGTCACCAGTGTGGAAAGAAATTGTGTGACTGTGCTACAATTTCTTTTTGCATTGCTCTGTCAGGGAGTATCTGGGTCATTTCCTCTCTCCCCCTCCTCTTGCTAACAGTGCTGCGACGAACTCTTCTTGGGTGTGCCTTGTGTGACTCCTGGGAGTGGATTTGCAGGGTGCTAAGGCATGGGACTGGTCAACCTAACAAGAAAAGGCCAAAGCGGTTTTCAGTGTGGCCAGACCAGGTTTCACACTCATCAACCGCGGGTGCCAGCTGATCTCCATCCTCTCAGACCCTCGGTGCTGTCAGATGTCACATGTCTTCCTCACTGTGAGCCTGATGGATGTGAAATCTCTCACGGGGACCTTACCTTGCACTTCCCTGCATCCTCGTGACATCGGGCAGCTTTTCCCGTGTTCATCTGTGCACTCCGTTTCCTCCTCTACGACATGCCTGCTGTGGTCTTTTTGCTCATTGCCTCTCTTCTTCCTGTGGATTTGTAGGACTTCTTTATGTATTCTGGATACTGATCCTTTCCTAGTTGTACATATGCCAGAGGCCTTCTGCTTTTAGTGATTTGTCTTTTCACCCGTCATTTGGTGAAAGGAAATTTACATTTTACTGCAGTCAAACCTATCGATTTTTTTTTATGCTTACTGAGCTTTTAACACCTTGGTAAAGAAATTGTTCCCAACGCCAAGTTTGCAAAGATATTCCCCCACAATATCCCCCTCTTCAACTTCTCTCTTTCAAATATAGATTTTTAATGTGTCTGGAATGGTTTCCGATGTCCCAGCACCGTCTACTAACTGGGCCGCCTTTCTCCAGTCACATGTCAAGAAGCCTTTTTAAAACTCCTAAGTACTGAGCTCTTCAAATCTCTGATCATTTGTAGCACACCTGCAGTCATTCATGCCTGCTGTCCGCGTGTTCTCCCCTCTCCCTCTTTCTACCATTGCGATCCCTGGTACGTGCAGGTGCCCCAGGAGGTCCTGTGTAGCCATGTATGGATTTTTATCCTATGTTTCTTTCTTTATCATTTTTTGAGAAGGAGAGAGAGAGAGAGACTGGGGAAGGGGCAGAGACAGAGAAAATCCTAAGCAGGCTCCATGCTGTCGGTGCAGAGCCCGATGTGGGGCTCGGTCCCCTGACTATGAGATCGTGACCTGGGCTGACAGCAAGAGTCAGACGCTTAACCGTCGGAGTCACCCAGGTGCCCCATCCATGGATGTTTTTGTGAGGATGAGGAAACAGGAGCACAGAGGAGGGTTGAGTTTGTAATGGCCACACAACGACTGTGTTGGGTGACCCCAACGCGGAGTCTGTCTCTGATTCTCTGAAGGCGGGTTCTGTGTTCCTTCCTCTTGGTGTCTGGCTGTGCACAGTAGGGCTGGTGGGTTGGGACCCAGGACCCTGGGGCTGTCAGTGGAGGGATCGGACATGACAGCCTGCCTTTCCGTTTCCATCCCATGGGCTCTCCTGAGCTGGTGTGAAAGCCATTTGGGCACATTGTTCCTGGGGGCCTGAAAACCTCCTGCCACCTCTGCTTCTCACCCCTGCCTCATCCCTCCTGCTGTCGTTTTGATGATGAAGCAGCTGAGGTTTAACTCCTGCCTCTCACTCCCCACCGGCTCCTTGCCCGGTAAGTGGAGGGAGAGCCCTGGGAGCAGTACCCCAGCACCCTCAAACCTGGAACAGAGTCGAATCCTTGCCGGGAAGGCTCCACCCTTGCTCTGAGTGATGCAGAGTCATGGCCTCTAAAGATGTGGATGACAACTCACTTCTACAGCATTTGTGATGTGCCGGGGCCCGGTCTGAGCATTCCGTGGGGTCCTCGCCACCCTGTGAGGAGACACTATTTTTACACTCATCTTATAGATGCGGAAGCTGAGGCTCAGGGCCTTTATGAGGCTCCAAACTCCACGCTCTTTACCACGAGACTGCATGGTCCCTTTGGACCCCGACCAGGCCCTAGCTCTCCCTCCTGGTGACTGGTCCAAGACCCGTGGATGGGTCTGCCATGGGGCCCCTCACGGAGTGCAGAAGAGCTTTGTCCCTGAACCCTGGATCCATGGTGGGTCTGGGCCTGCCCTGGGCCTCCTTGGCCCTGGAGGGTGCGCTCCCCAGCTTCCGAGGCTGAGCCAGCCAGCCGGTGTTGCTCCTGTTTGCGGCCGGGGAGTCCCACCTCCAGTTAGAGACTTCTCTCTTTTGTAGGCTCTAGAAACTCTGAGAAGGGCCCTAAATGCTGGGCCCTCGATTAAGGGGTTTCAGAAGGCAGGAGCCCCAGGGACGCCTTGCTTTGCAAAGGCCTTTGTGTTCCAGGAACTGCTCTCTGTGGCCACCTCAAGACGAGGTGTTTTTGACAAACATGTGTCACCTGCATGACACTTGTAAGCAGTTATGCCATGGCCATAAATCTGGGCTTGTGCTGCCGAGTGCGATACCGGCTCCTACATGTGGCTGAAGCACTGCCAACGGTGTCTCTGCTGGTTTGTCTGGCAGTGGGGGGTGCCAGGCTGCTTCAGGACACATCGGCTCCCAGCCAGTGGCTGTATGCTATGAAGGTCCCAACGCCGACGTCTTTCTCAGCATCCCACTCCCCCTTCCTAACCTTCCTGGCTCCCACTGGATGTCTCACAATGTGGACACTTTTGCACCCAGTCATGCTAATTGCTCTGAAAAGAAATAAAGCGGGAGGAGTGTGCAGGGAGTGACGCAGGCCATTTGTAAGAAAGATCTGTGATCTCCGGTTTGTTTAACAAACCTACTGGGTCAGAGCCTGAAGGAAATGGGGGGGAGCCGTGCGGGTATCCGGGAAGAGCATGCTAGTCAGGAGAGCTGCACATGCAAAGGCCCGGAGGTCAGGTTGGGTCTTATGGGTTGCAGGCAGGTGTGTCTGGAGTGCAGTGAGAGGGGCAAAGCTGGGAGCAGGGTGGGAGTAGGGAGCATCGTGTGGGATGGTGAGGCATTTGGCTTTCACCTGGAGTGTCACGGAAAGCGGCTGGAAGGCCCTGGGTAGGTCCAGGAAACCGCAGAGGAGGCCAGATGGCTTAGGCGCAGCCGCTCCCGGGCCAACTAGACCTTGGTCGTAACTGTGCTGACTGTAGATCCTAGCTGTAGAGCGGAACCCAGGTGACAGCAAACATGAGGGCCAGGTGACGGTCCCGAGGCCACCAGTCCATCTGTCTGCAGCCAGGCCTCTGCCTATAGATCCTGCAGCCTGTGCATCCTGCCCAGAATGCTGGGATGCCGGGATCAGTTAGGTTCTGCTGCGGAATAACCACCCCGAAATGTAGCGGCTTGCACCAACTGTTGACTTAGCTGGGCAGCTAGCTGCTCGGGCAGGTCTTCCGGGCTCCCTCAAGCATGTGTGGTCAATGGCAGGGGTCGGCTGATTGCCGGCTGGCTGTTGGCCGGGGCGACTAGGGGCGGTGGTGAGTAGGCTACACGTGTCCCATTCTTCCAGGAGGCCGTCTGGGCTTCTGCACATGGTGGTGCCAGGGTCCCGAGAGGGTGGGCACGCAAGGCCACGAGGGTCTTTGTGGCCTACGCCTGAAAATGGCACGGCATCATTTCCACCACATTCTGTCGGCCAGAGCAAGTCACGGAGCCAGCGCAGATTCAAAGCGGGGGGATCTAGACCCCACCCCTGGTGGGAAGAGCTGCCCCATCATAGTGCAAAGGGTACGGAGACAGGGGGGTGGAGGAACAGAGCTGTTTAGGGGTCAACCGCAGTGTCCCGTGTTCTGGAGAGAGGAGCAAGGCAGGAGCCAGGGCCCCAGAACAGTCAGCCATGGCTGTGTCTCTGTCGCCCTGAAGAAACCAGACCCCCAACAATCCAGGACTAGGCAGAGGAAGCTCGGACCATTTGTTCCTTTGTCACCAAATGCCACCTAGCCAGTAGCCATAGACTCAACAGTCCCCATGGAGGTGTCTTTCTCTGGGATGCTTACACCCAAGGACTGCGGAGATCATATGGAACATCGCACACCTTTGGCACCACCTCTTCCAGGAAGCCCTCCAGGCTTCTTCTGGGCTCTCCCAGGCTCACCGCCCTGCCCCCGTCACAGAAGACAGTGTACTTGTGTCCCTCATTGGCGCACGTGTGTGTCAGCCTCCTGAGTCAGAAAGGCCAAGGCCTGAGGACGGGGCTGTGTCTCACTCACCCCGAATCCCTACTCCTAGCTGGGAGTGTGCACTGAGGATGAGGCTGGCAAGGTATGGGTATACTGGGGACCTGCGTTCAGGGCTGACTCACAGTTGATGTCTGCAAGGGAAGGGGAGGGTCACTGTACCTGGTAGCAGGCCCCAGATGAGCTCGGCCTGGAGCCGGGACGGGGGGTGCTGGGAACGCATGCTGGATGCAGGCGGCAGCCAGAGCTCAGTGGAGCAAGGGCAGAGACCACAGTCCTCTTGCAGACAGAAATGGGTCTCAAGCTCTGGGCGCAGGCACCAAGGCAGGAAGGCAGCCCACAGGAGAGCGTGCAGAGAAGCCACTCCGGGTGTTCAAGGCCAGCACTGGGCAGATGGAAAGGCAGGCAGGACCTGCCAACCCCGAGGGAAAAAGAAACATCAGCCACGTTTGGCTATAGTCAGCTTTCGTTTACTGGAGTTTCCCTTGCCTGAGATCCACTGTACCCAAAATCAATATTATTAACATTAAAAAAGAGAAGCCAACTAGGAGGTAGCAACCCCGAATGCACTGTGGTTTCGGTGCCATCCCAGCGCAGGAGAAAAACCTTCATCACCTTCTCATGCATACCAGAGACAAGGGAGGGAAGAATGGCGGCGGGGGGTGGGGGGAGCGGTCTTCACGAGGCCTCCAAGAGTGCCTCCCTGGGGCTCATAGTGAGTTAAGCCAGCCTGGCCTGCGAGTGTGCCAGCTCGTCCTGCCCACCTGGCGTCAGCACCATTGCCCCGGGCTGGGCCGGGCCGTCTCCTGTGGGGAGAGAGCTTGAAGCTTTTGCAGTTTGTAGTGGTCTGTTGTATTTAGAAACCCGAGCATCCCAGGGTCATAAATTACCTTGAACTAGTTTGCTAACCCTTGTGACTCGGTACAGCGCCTTCTCAGAAGCGGCCAGTTATGTCACGGACTGAGTGAGGCGTGGCCCAGTCCCCGCAGCGAGGCAGCGTGTGCCAGGCCTGGCGTGGATGGTAGCCACCCAGGACCACGGGGACGATGCAGGGAGGTGCCGCAGGTCTGTGCACGGCATTTCTGTGGAAATGCACTCCAGAAGGGAGAAGGGTCTGTGAGTCCATGAAGTGGGATTCTCACTCCCGGCACGTGGTCGTGAGAGCTGTACCACATGGAAGAGGCAGAGGGCACCGTGTAGTTCAGCATTCCTGTTACGTCCCTGCTGGAGGATCAGCTCCTGCTGGCACCTTCCCAGGGATGGGGGCTCATCGCTGCCTGAGACATTGCACACTGACAGGAAGTTAGCTTCCCGCAAATTCCAGCTCCATCATCTGGGTACATGTTCTGAATCGGTGCTTGCAACAGCCTGGACAGAGTGGGAGGCCGTTGCAAGGCTGCTGGCCAGCTAGGACGGCTCTCCCAGCCTTTCCTCCATTGCCACAGCCCTCTGGCCACAACAGGTGCTAAAGGGCCCATCTGGTTAGACATTCCGAGTGTTACCCCTGCACTGCAAGTTCATTGGCCACGGCAATGTTGACATCAAGAGAAACACGTGTCATTTTCTCATCTCTAGAAAGAGCTCCAACCCCCTCCCCGTTTTTGTAATCAGAAAGCAGAGGGGTGACCCACACTTTCTGGGGTCATGGGGAGGAGATTCAGGTGTGAAGGGAGCATCTGCTTGTAATGTGGGATCCAGTTCCAGGATCCCCTGGCGTTCCTTGAAATTTGCTGGAGAAACACAACCCATTTGATGTGCAAAACCAGGCTTCCAACAGAATGGGACAGCTGAAACAGCCCAAAAATGGACAAACCACATGAAACAGGTTTTGAAGACACTGAATGAACATCAGGCAACAATGGACAGTGATCCCTGAGAGGAGGGAAGTGATCTCAGTGGTGCTCTGAGCATCTTCCTTGGGAAGAGGTCATGACCCAACTTGGCAGGTGGTGTGTGTGTGTGTGTGTGTGTGTGTGTGTGTGTGTAGTAAGGGAGGGGAGGACAGAGCCTGGAGTCCTCCCTGAGTTAAAGAGGTGGAGCTGAGTGTCTGGAAAGACCAAAGCAGCTAGAGCTCACCACAAGTATCAAAGAGGACTGCACGGCATGAAGCGAGTACTCAGGACATCTGCAGAGTTTCTCCCTTGGGTATTCAGTGGAGTGCTGGCTAGGACATGTGCGAGAGAGACTGGGAAATTAACTATCCAAAAGAAGTCGGAGGTAGCAAGTGTCTGCTCTTACCAGCCAGACTAGAAAACCTCATGATGCCTGGGACATTGGCTAAAGTATTCTGAACAGACTTGCCCCAGTAGTAGGAAAGGATTAGCCCTAAGCCAAGCACTGCTGAATTTGACAACCTTAAAAACAAGACACTAAAGGATCAAGTTATTTCCACATAACTTACCATGTCCCAGAACAAAGCTCAAGGTGGTTTAGAGGAATACAAAAATATCCAGCAGGGCGAAATTCACAAAGTCTGACGTCCAGTGAAAAGTTTTATGGCATGGAAACAGGCAAGAAAATATGACCCATAGGAGAAGAAAAATTCATCAAACTGGCCCAAAATAAACACTGATGCTAGAATTAGCAGAAAAGGCCATTAAAATAGTTATTATAACTGCATGCCATATGTTCAACAGGTTGTGTATAAACATGCAAGATTTTTTTTTAACTTGTAAAGATTAAACTCTAATGCAGTCACAAAAAATATTCAAATAATTTTAAAAAAGGGTTAGGAAAAGAAGAAAAATAGAACAAGGAACCAATGAGATAGAAAGAAAACAAACAGATATGTCTAATCATTTCAGTATTCATATTAAATGTAAGTGGCCTAAATACACTAATTAAAAGGCAGTGATTGTCAGATATGGTGGGGGTTTTTTTCTTAATGTTTCTTTTTGAGAGAGAGAGAGAAAGCAAGCAGGGGAGGGGTAGAAAGAGGGAGACACAGAATCCAAAGCAGGCTCCAGGCTCTGAGCTGTCAGCACAGAGCCCAACACAGGGCTGGAACCCACAAACTGTGAGATCATGACTTGAGCTGAAGTCCGGCGCTTAATTGACCAAGCCACCCAGGCACCCCAGATTAGATGTTTTTAAAAAGCAAGAACTATGTACTACCTACAAGAAATACCTTAAATATAAAGATGAAAATATGTTAAAAGTAAAAGGATGGAAAACAGATGTAATAAACCAGGGGCCACCAGAAGGAAGCAGGGCTCATGACTGAGCCAGAGAAGCCTAGGGGAGCCAGGAGCTCCCATGGGAGGTGCACCTGAGAGCTCCTCTGCTCATGAGTCAGGGGTGGGGTCACTGCCCATGACATTTGCCAGTTATGCCACCAATGGCAGTCCTACCGGTGCCCTTTCTTGAGTTCTGTGTGTGAGCCCTGTCTACCTCTTCACAGTCTGGGCATCTCCGGTTTGCACAATTGCAATCCACTGTGGCTGTGAGGGGAGGGAGGATGGGAGGTGCCACTAATAGCCCCACTTTACAGAGGAGCCACTGCTCACCACCTGTCAGAGTCCTGTGGGTCTTTATTGAGATCCATAGACTATTCTGGCAGAGCAGGGCCTCAGGAATCATTGAATATGAGCCCCCCTTATAGGCAGAGAAACTGAGGTTCAGGAGTTGAGCACAACTTCCAATGGTTAACACTCTGGAGTCCTAGACTCCCCCGCTTTAGGGGCGCAGTTTGGTGAGCTCATCAAGACCCCTGAGAAGCTGCCCTCCCCCAGCAGTCACAGCTTACTAAAGCAACCAGGATGACCTGATCTATAAATGGGGTCCTGACGTTCCGCTATCACCACCCTCCCCCTGCCCCCACAGGCTGCTCACCCTCACAGCCTTGCAAAGGGGCCATGCACCCTAATGTGAGCCTCCTCAGGGCACAAAAGGGTTGCCAGACTGAGGATTGGAGGGAACCCACACTAAGCAGCTGGATTGGCCTGAGTGGGCAGCATCTCTTGGGCTGCTCTCGTCCAAAAGCTGCCATACCCCGATACAGACAGAAGTGAGCATGCCTGTGTTCCAGCAAAACTTGACTTACAAAAGCAGGCAGCAAGCCACATTTGGCTCAAGACCCGTAGTTGGTCAGCCTTTGTTCTACATATAGCAAGTCCCATGATAACCCAGATTGATCAGCCTGACTCCAGGCCAAGCGGCAGACCTGCTACGGGCCCAGGGCAGAGTAGGGTACTGGGGGGCGCAGAACTGGGCCTGGGTTCCATGTTCCGTCACGCACTATACTCCTAGCAACTTGCTTGACGTCTCTGGGCCTCACTGTCCACACCTGAAGGCTGGATCCGGAGTGCAAACTCAGAGCTGCTGGGGTCACATTACCACATAACGGAGAAAGGCTGGCTGGTGGGGAGACTTGGGCCCATCTAAGGACTCAGCTGGCTTCTCCATTGCCGCCAATCATCGCCGATAGGGACACTGGCCCCCAACATTTCAGAAGTCACAGGCCACATTTAGATGTGAACCCTCGTGGTTGTATGCTGGCCACTGACTCAGGCCAGCCTGACTTGCGTGGGGCCGACCACACCCACAAGCCGTGTCCCTTTGCGACCCCTCAGCTCAGGGCTTGTCTGCTTTTACTAGGGGACAGAGAAGACTGACTTTCCCAACAGACGCTGTTTTCGGGTTTGAAACGAGTTGCGGGGGTGGGGGGTGGGGGCAAACGTTAGAAATAGACTCCCTTGCCTCACCCGTACGCCTGTGTTCGTTTCCACCTGGTAATAACCTTCCGAGGCCTTCCATGTTGAGCTCACATATCTCAGACTTAGCCTGTGCAAAACCTTCTTGGCTGGGTTTTTCTTAATCATTTGCTCAGTGGGTGTATTATTTGACATGTAATTGTCTTCCTGGGAGATTAACTTTCAGGGCCCTGAATGGTCTTTATTAAAATAAAGAGAGCGGTAAATTCGAGCCCTGTCCCATGGGGCATGCAGGAGACCCAGCACACCTCATACTGGGCGCGCGCATGAAGACGTTCCTCTCCGTGGGAAAGGGTCACCAGCCTGCACGTTCTCCAAGCCCTCCTCCTTCATTAGACTGACGCTGAAGGAGTGAAGGAGCTCCTGGTGGATCCGAGGAGTTGGGATGCTGCTGCCCCCTGGAGGGCCCAGAGCCTGGTGTCGTGGTGAGGAGGATGTGGATTCGCCTCCTAACCTATCCAGCAATGAGGCCATGTGACCTCGGCAAGGTCCACCACTCTCTGAGCTCCAGGGTCCTGGGCAGCAAAGTGAAGCCGCTGGTGGGGACCTAGTGGAAATACTCTTCCTGGGAGTCTGTGCTGAGCTCCAGCTTTGAGAGCACTGGTTATCCTGCAGGGCACAGTTAGCAGTCTGCGACCCACATGCTGCCTTACCCCTGTGTGTCTCCTGAGTGTGCAGCTCTGTTCAGCTCCTGGTTCCCCTCCCCAGCCCCTCTATGCATTCATTCATTGTTTCCTTCCTTCCTTCCTTCCTTCTCACACTCAGTCCATTCTCCACTGGACAGCCAGAGGGATCCCGATAAAAGCTAGGTCAGTGCCAGCCCCTCAGCCCCCTACCATGGGCTCCCTCCTCACGCACAGTGAGAAACAGCGTCCTCCCCATAACCCTCATGGTCCTGATCATCTGCCCCATCATCCTTCTGCCCTCATCTCTTCCTGCGGTCACTGGCTGGGTTCCAGGCACACTCCTGCCCCAGGGCCTTTGCACTGGCAATGCCTTCTGCCTGGCTCACTCTTCCCCCCGGACACCTGCGTGGCTCCCTCACCATCAAGTCTTTACATGGTTTCATCTCCTGGGGGCCTTCCCTGACCAGCCTGTTTGTACTTGCAACATTAACCCCTTCCCCTGAGAGGGTATTTCTATCCACAGTGCACGTCACCGTGTGCCAGATTTGGTTTACTGTCATCCCCCTCGCTGGAAAGCGGACATCCTGCAGGCAGGCCTGACCCAGGGCAGGTGCTAGGAGCTCTTGCCTGCCTCTGGCAGACCTGGATTATTTCCACCCAGCCTTGAGGGATGTGGTCTTTAGTTTGGATGGAGGGCCCATTTCAGTCTCCTGCTGCCTTAGCAGTGCCCTGAGCCCGGGGTAAGTTCTGGAGGGCTGCACAACGCCCAGCTCACCCGGCAGCCCCTGGTCTCTTCCCTCCATTGTCAGAGCCAGGAATTCCGCAGCCTGGCCCAGTGCCCAGCCCCTGCGACGCTCCGCTGATTCCGCGGAGGGGAGCACCTACTTCCTGTGGGCCAGGGACTCTTAGCCCCGTTCTTTCCCTTTTGCTCTTTGTAGATGGCACCGCCCCAAAGCAGGCCCCAAGCCTATCATCCTCCAGAGACAAAAACAGCCGGTTTGTGCCTCCCTGGCCACCCCTGCTTGTCCACTCAGGACTGGCCTTGGCCCTGTTGTGCCCTGGCTGCCCAGGACCTTGACAGGTGGCATCTCAGAGCACGTCAGCTTACGGGTGCACAGCTCTGCGTAGGGCCTTGGTCCCTGGGGCAGCGAGCACCTTATCCCTACAGGGGCCAGGAGGGTCCGTGCAGAGTAGGGTGGTTCATTCAAGTCGTGTCATGCGTCCATATGTCTGTCTATCCTTTCAGTAAATAGTCACCAAGCAGCTGTTCTCTGCCTGGCCCTGCCGTGTATGCTGGGAACAGGATGAAGCCCTGTCCCGATGGGGCCGGCCTCCCCTCTCCAAGCCTTAGGGCCCTCCTGTGTCAAATGAGAGTAGTAACATTGGCTTCCCGGGAGGCTGTGAGGAGTACATGAGACAGATATAGAACAGAATCAACAAATGTTTTCTGTCAAGGGCCAGACAGGAAATATTTTAGGCTCTGTGGGCCATACAGTCTGTCGTCACCACTCAATTCTGCAGATGCCCCAGCCACTGACGACATGTCAACGGTGGGTGTGTGGCTGCACTCCAGTGAGACCTTAGGAAAACAGCCGGTGGGCCAGATGTGGCCTGGGGGCCGTGTCCTGCTGGCCTCTGGTGCAGAGTGTCTGGGATGGGCGCAGAAGGGACAGCTGCTGCTCTAATCATGGCTGATGATGATGGTGGTGATGCTGTCCTCCTCTGGGACCCAGGACTACAGGAAAGTTGCGGTCTGGGGTTGCAGAGTGCTGGGGGCAAAGCAGGCACGAGGTGAGCGAGATTTCAACAGCACCGCTTTCTGCTTCCATCTGTTTAAGTCTCACTTAGTCTGTCTGGGTTTCCCTGGAGCCGCACTTAATCCCTAACAGGGCAGGGTAAGTTCTGGGAGAAGGGAGAGCTAGCACTTAACTCATGGCCGAGGTCGGCCAGGAGGCCCCGCAGAGGCGGCCGATCTCACCCTGCCTGGTGCCACCACTTTGAAGCAAGCCTGGGCTGTGCCCTCGGGGGCAGCTGAGTGCAGGCAGGGGCCCGGCAGTTCTCATGCGTCCTGCTTTATTGCCCGAGAGACTCCTCCGCTGGCACTGTCTTTTTCCCTGGTGCTCCGAGATCCCTCTGCTCATTGCTCTATGCAGCCCCGTCTCAGATTGTGTTCTAAATTCTTCTTAGTTAAATGTTTGCCTCCTCCCTCTAGACTACGAGCAGCTCCTCCTTTGGGAAGGGAAGAGGAAGAATTAACATTAATTGAATGTGTGCCACGTGGAGGCCTTGGGGACGAGGAGTTCAAGGAGACCAGAGAGGTCCCATGCCTGCCCAAGGGCACACAGATTAAGAGCCACGGAGCTGGGATCTGGAGTTGGGACCCTCCCTTGCTCCCTCGCCCTGTGTGCGCTCTGTCTCATCCTGACAGGAGAGGCCAGGCATGAGGAACACAAGTTGAAGTCAGAGAGGCTGGGGCTGAGAATGCCTGCTCCCACCAAGCGTCAGGTTGCTCATCTGTAAATGGGACACAGCGACGGTCACCACCTCTCAGAGTGATCCTAAGGATCCAGTGAGGTCTGGAGGGAGGGAGGAAGAGGGACAGAGAGCCCTCACCCTGTCTCTTGGGGCCTGAAGGTCACTACCGCTGGAGACTGCGCAGTCAGCCCCATGCACACCCTTCTCCCTGAGCTGGAGTGTCAGCGGCAGGCCCTTGTGCGTTACGTCCTCACACTGTCCCTGTGCCAAAGGAGTGCCTTCCAAAGAGCATGCCCCCGTGGCCAAAAAGAGTTCTGAAAGCCTTCCTAGGAAAGTGGGGAGCAGGAAGGGGTCTGCCCTTTGCCCCTACCCGAGTCATTGACCGGTTCCCAGGTGGGCCCACAGAGAACCCAGGAAATGGTCCTTAGCTCACAAGGTGGGGTGTGATGGCCTTCTGTGCTGACAGAGAGGCCAACAGAAATGCTGTGCTGTGCTGTGCTGTGCTGGGAAAAGCAAAGCCCACGCCACGTTGGAAAATCAGGGTTCCAACCCACTCTTTTTTTTTTTTATTAATGTTTATTCAGTTTTTGAGAGACAGAGAGTGAGTGGGGAGGGGCAGAGAGAGAGGGGGAGACACGGAATCCAAAGCAGGCTCCAGGCTCCCAGCCGTCAGCACAGAGCCCGACACGGGGCTCGAACCCACACACCGCAAGATCGTGACCTGAGCCGAAGTCGGACGCAAACAGACTGAGCCACCCAGGCGCCCCCCAACCCACCCTTAATCCTGGCACCCCATAGTCAGCCTCATCGTCGTCCAGCGTGATCAGTATCCCTACCACCGCCCTCATCCTGTGCCCGTCGGAAGCCAGACTGCCCCACGTGCACTGTGTGAGGGTCCAGTTCTCTGGGTCCCTTTCGAAGGATGGGGTTGGAGGGACCAAACAGTGTGCTCACGTGGGGAGGTGCTTTTTATTTTCCATTTCCTTTTTAAAATCTACATAACATAATATTCGCCATTTTAACCATTGGTGTGAGGTGGAGAGGCATATAAAGTAACCGTCCCCACCATCTTCACCTCCGGAACCTTTTCACATGCTCTCCCCAAAACTGAAACCCTGTCTCCTACACATTAAACACATCTCCCCAGGTCATTTCTCCCCCGCCTCCCCCCGCCACCCCGGCGCCTGCAGCCACCATTCTGCTTTCCGTCTCTGAGTTTGATGGACTCTAGGGACCTCATACGAGTGAAGTCATGCAGTGTTTGTCCTTTTGTGATGGGTTCATTTCACTTCGCATAATGTCCTCAACGTTCATCCACGTCGCAGCATGTGTTGGAACTTCCTTCTTTTTTTAGGGCTGCGTGATACTCTATCGTATGGCTCGGTCACGTTTTGTTCTCTCCATTCATCCATCGTTGGACACTTGGCTCGTTTCTGCCTTTCAGCCACTGTGAATCACGGTGCTCTGAGCGTGGTGTAGAGATGTCTCTTTGAGACGCTGCTTTCCATTCTTCCGGGTACCTGCCCGCAAGTGGAATTGCTGGATTGTAATGATAATTCTACAGTAAGTTTTTTGAGGAACCGCCCTACTGTTTCCCACAGCTGCTGCACCAGGTTACGTTCCACCAGCAGTGCACGCATTTCCCCCACATCTTGCCCAGTGCTGTTCTGGGTTTTGGTAACCGCCATCGCTTGGGTGCGACGTGGTATCTCATTGTGGTTTTGGTTTGCATTTGCCTAAGTTGAGCATCTTTTCATGTGCATTTCGGTCATGTGTATCCGTTCAAGCCCTTCATACGTTTTTTTCATTGGGTTGTTGTTTTTTTTTCTTGTTGAGTTTTAACAGCTCTTTATTCTGGATCTCAATCCCTTACCAAATTCATGATTTACCAATATTACCTCTCATTCCGTGGGTTTTCTTCTCGCTCTGTCGACGCGTCCCCTTATATACAAAAGTTTGTACTTTTGATGAATTCTGGCGTAGCTGTTTTTTTCCCTTGGGTCCTGTGTATGTTTTTGTCTCTGACTGCTTTAGTATTATATCCAAAAAAAATAATAATTGCCACACCCTGGTGTCATAAAGTGTCATAAAGCTTTCTGTATGTTTCTAAGATTTTTATAGTTTCAGTTCTAATGTTTAGGTCTTTGATCTGTTTGAATTAATTTTTTATATGGTGTGACGTTTGGATCTGACTTTATTCTTCTGCATGTGGAATCCAGTTTCCATGACCCCATTCGTTGAACACTGACCTTTCACCCTGCAGTGCTCTTGGCCCCCTTGTCTCAGACCATTTGACCATGTATGTGAGGGTTTATTTCTGGGATCTCTGTTCTATGCTGTGTTTGTAAAGTTTTATTGGAACATGGCCATACCGTTCACTTATGTATTGTCTACAGCTGCTTTGGAGAGAAAAACAGAGTCAGAGTAGCTGTGACAGAGAAAGTCAGGCTCTGGGGGCAGCTGGGTGGCTCAGTCGGTTAAGCATCTGACTCTTGATTTTGGCTCAGGTCGTGAGCTCTTAGTTTCGTGGGTTCAGACCCAGCATTGGCTCTGTGCAGAACCAGCTTGGGATTTTCTCTGCCCCTCCCCTACTCATGCTGTCTCTCTCTCTCTCTCTCTCTGTGTCTCTCTCTGTCTCTTTCTCTCAAAATAAATAAATAGACTTTTAAAAAAAAAGAAAGAAAGAAAGAAAAGAAAGAACATTAGGCTGCCAAAGGCAATATTACCGTCTGGCAATATGGTCCAGTCTCCTCTGCCTGCATGGCTCTGGGACGTGAGCTCCCTGGATGGCTTCTTCCATTTTCCCCTGGCAGGCAGTGCAAGGTTCACCACCTAGTAGGTGCTCCACCACCTAGTAGGTGCTCTGCCAGTGGTGTGGGTTTGTTGCCTTCTGTTGACCGGGAGGATTTTCAATGGCCTCTGCCTTGGTACACTTCCAGACACATAGTGGCAAAGACGTTAAAGTACTACAGGACCTCTCATTCATTCCCTAGGGGCCCTTCGTTTTTTCCCTGGTGGCCCCTCCTTCACGCCTCAGGACTTCTCCTTCCCTATTGATTTGGCTAGAGGAGAAACTGAGATGCATAGTTGAACTATTTCACAGCATCCTGGAGGCTCCCTGCTGCACCAGATGTTAACCTTTTAGTTGCTGAATTTGGGGAAAGTGGGGAGCAGTTCCAGGCAGGCAGCCAGGCAGTGGGAGGGGCTCAAGGCAACTTACCAACCAGACAAGGGCGTTTTACTGGTTAACAGTACCGTGAATAGCACTGAGGCAAAGGCCTACAGCAGGCCATGGTCCATGGGCAGTGCCCACTCCAGGCGCCTGGCCCCGGCCACTTGTTGGGGCCACAGATGCAGTCACAGGGGCCAATGTGTTCTGACAGCCTCCAGTCCAGGTGCTGGAGTGTTCCACTCCCCAGCGCCTCTGCTGGCGAGACAATGCATTACCGTCCTGCTTTACAGATGAGGAAATATGTTCAGAGATTTATCTGCGGTCACAGAGGGAATGGGGAACCCCCCCGGGGACATCTTGGGGGTCCAGACCCCTGAGGGACACTGTGACTCAACCCCATTTCTTGCAAGACTCCCATCCTGAAATAGGGCCCCGCCGAGCACCCGGACAGGTAGAATGTCCTGGAAGCAAGGAGGGAGAGGACTTGGCCACAGGAACAGGAGAGGGGGTGCAGCGGGGATGGGGGAAGGGAACAGGCTAAGCCTGGCCAGGCCCACATAGGCAGCAACCGGACGGTCTGAGCATTTCATTGCCCACTCAGCCATGGCACACCCCAGCTCAAAGATCATCTCTTCTGGCTCCCTTTAAACAATAGAAAGAAATCCAAACCTCCTGGCCTTCAAAGGCCTCACCCGAGCTGTCCAG